>NW_024044834.1:0-52088 GCF_015852505.1 Tachyglossus aculeatus | reverse complement strand
TAGTCTAGAAAGGGGAGACAGACAGATAACAAAGCAGGACAAGTAGACAGGTGTCAATATCATAAAAATAGATAAACAGAATTATAGCTATATATATATACATCATTAATAAAATAGAATAAAAAATATGTACAAATATAGGGCAGAGGGAGGGAGTGGGGGGCAATGGGAAGGGGAGGAGGAGCAGAGGAATAAGGGGGAGCTCAGCCTAGGAAGGCCTCCTGGAAGAGGAGAGCTCTCAGTAGGGCTTTGGAGGGAGGAAGAGAGCTGCGTGTGAAGGGCATGGCATTGAGAGGAGGCAGCAGATCTCCTCTGGAAATACTGCTGGGAAGGATAGTAAAGTTGAAGAGGGGGTCAGAATGGTGAAGGACCGAGGAGGGGCAGTTGTGAATGTTTTGAATGTTGAACCAACAAGATCTAGTGGCACATTGATTAGGCGAGTTGAATGAGAAACAGAAGTCAAGGATAAAACCAAGGTTTCAGGCTTGTGAAAGGAAGGATGGCATTACCATCTACAGTGATGGGAAACTCAAGACAGAGTTTGTGTGGGAAGATAGGATTTCTGTTTTTGACATGTTAAATCTGAGGTGACTGGAGGACATACAAGTAGAGATATCTTGAAGGCAGTAGGAAATGAGAGACTGCAGAGAGGAGAAGGAGAGAGATAGAGCTCTCCATCAGCTTGCCCCTTCTTACCCCACCTCCCTTCTCTCCTTCTACATCCGAGTTCGCACACTTCACTCATCTGGTGCTAACTTTTTCACTGTGCCTCAATCTCACCTGTCTTGCTGCCGACCTCTGACGCATGTCCTATCTCTGGCCTGGAATGCCCTCTCTCCTCAAATCCACCAAACAATCACTCTTCCCCTCTTCAGAGCCCTACTGAAGGTGCACCTCCTCCAAAAGGCCTTCTCAGATTTCCTGCAACCCGCTCCCTTTGCTTTCCCCTCCGCCCCATAGCACTTATTTATATAGTTATATATCTATAATTCTATTTACTTATATTGATGCCTGGGTACTTGTTTTGATGTCTGTCTCCCTCCGTCTAGACTGTAAACGAAATGTGGGCAGGGATTGTCTCTTTTTACTGCTGTATTGAACTTTCCAAGCACTTAGTACAGTGCTCTGCACATAGTGAGCAGTCAGTAAAAGTGATTGAATGAATGAATGAATGAATGAATGAATGAATGAATGAATGAATGAATGAATGAATGAATGAATGAATGAATGAATGGGGGAGGGAGGGAGGGAGGGAGGGGGAAAGGAGGAAGGGAGGGAGGGAGAGAGAGAGAGAGAGAGAGAGAGAGAGAGAAAATAGGGCTGGAGGTGTAGATTTATATAGAAATGGTAGTTGATGTCGTGGGAGTGCATGAGTTCTCCAAGGGAGTGGGTGTAGCTGGAGAAGAAAAGGGGGGCCAGAACTGAGTCTTGAGGGACTCTGACAGTAAGGGGCTGGGAGGCAGAGGAGGAACCCATAAAAGAGACTGCTTGTGAGAATCGTGTAAACTTCCCTCTACAATCACATTTATTCCCTCATCACTACCCTCTCTACTGAACTCAATTCACTAGCTCCCCTATCCCTTTGCAGTTCTCATACCACCAATCCATAGACCTGGATCACCCCTATCTCTGCCTCCTTCACTCCTGTGCATGAGCTATAGAGCACTTTTGGTGGAAATCCAGATAAACACCCTTACCTGTTGTAACTCTGTCCTCTCCTTATCCCAACATTATTGCTCCATCTTTATTGACTACCATGCCCATTCCCCTCACCAGGTGTTTCAGATATTTAACTTCCTCTTCAAACCCCCTGCCCTCCTGTCTCACCCATCTCTTGTACTTAATAACCTGGCCACATATTTTATCGAGAAATTGAACCCACCAGAAGACCAGATGTGATCTTCCTAAAGTCTTTTAAGTAGTGTGTGTGTGTGGGGGGGAAGTGTGTGTGTTCTGAGGGGGGGAGGTGTGGGGTGTCATGGGAGATGGTGGTATTTGTTAAGTTCTTACTATATGCCAGGCACTGTTCTATACACTGGGACAGATACAAGTGAATCACATTAGACACAGTCCATGTCCCACCTGAGGCTCACAAACTTAATCCCCGTTTTACTGATGAGGGGATTGGGGCACAGAGATATTAAGTGACTTGCCCAAGTTCACCCAGGGGACAAGTGGCAGAGCCGGGACTAGAACCCATGTCCTTTGGTCTCCCGGTCCCATGCTTTATCTCCTAGGCCATGCTGCTTCGCTTCCTTGCTAATCTCCAGTTCCTCCCTTGCCTTCCAAAACACTCATTCTTTAACACTCCCATTTTTAACAGCAGTATCTCAAGAGGAGATTTCATTCATTCATTCATTCAATTCATTCAATCATATTTATTGAGTGTTTAATGTGTGCAGAGCACTGTACTAAGTGCTTGGAAAGTACAATTTGGCAACAGATAGAGACAATCCCTACCCAACAACGGGCTCACAGTCTAGGAGGGGGACACAGCCATCAAAAGAAAACAAGTAGACAGGCATCAGTACCATCTATATATATATATATATATATATATATATATATATATATATATATATATATATATAATATATATATATTTTAAATATACATATATAAATATATATATAAATATATATATATTATATATATATATATATAATATATAAAATATATATATTTTAAATATACATATATAAAATATACATATTAATAAAATAGAGTAATAAATATGTACAAATACACACAAGTGCTGTAGCGGGGAAAAGGGGTAGAGCAGAGGGAGGGAGTAGGGGTGATGGGGGAGGGGAGGAGGAGCAGAGAAAAAGGGGGGCCCACTCTGGGAAAGCCTCCTGGAGGAGGTGAACTCTCAGTAGGGCTTTGAAGAGGGGAAGAGACCAGTTTGGCAGATGTGAGGAGGGAGGGCATTCCAGGCCAGAGGTAAGATATGGGCCAGGGGTCGATGGTGGACAGGCGAGAATGAGGCACAGTGAGGAGGTTAGCGGCAGAGGAACAGAGGTTGTGGGCTGGGCTGTAGAAGGAGATAAGGGAGGTGAAGCAGGAGGGGGCAAGGTGATGGAGAGCTCTGAAGCCTGCCTTCTCTCAAAATCCATCCCATTTCCCTTGCCACCAACTCCATCCCTTTGCACCTTACCGAAGTGCTTTCTCCTCCCTTCTTCCCTCCCTGACTGCCATCTTCATAAGCAGCATTGTTTAGTGGAAAGTGCACGGGTTTGGGAGTCAGAGGACATGGGTTCTAATCTCGGCTCTCAAGGTCTGCTGTATGACCTTGGGCAAGTCATTTAACTTCTCTGTGCCTCAGTTACCTCATTTGTAAAATGGGGATTAAAACTGTGAGCCCCCATGTGGGGCAACCTGATTACCCTCTATCTACCCAGTGCTTAGAACAGTGCTTGGCACATAGTAAGTGCTTAACAAATACCATAATAGTGATAGTAAGTAATCTTCACCTGTTCACTATTCAGTGGCTTCTTTCCCACTGCTTTCCTTCCTACCATCCTTTCCAAACATCTTGAGCAAGTTGTCTGTATCCACTGCCTCCTCTTCCACTCCTCCAATTCTCTCCTTGACCTCCTTCAGTCTGGCTTGTGCCCCCTTCATTCCACTGAAACCACTCTCTCAGTGGTTATAAATGATTTCCTTTTTGCCCAACGTCATAATCCTTCTCAACCTCTCAACTGCCTTCAACCGCTGTTAACCACCCCCTTCTTCTGGAAACATTATCCAATCTTGTCCTCTAGGACACTCTTCTCTTCTGGTTCTTCTCTTGTCTCTCTGTCAGTTTCTTCTTAGTCTCTTTCTCAGGCTCCTCTCCTACCACCCACCATCTAACTGTGGGGATTCCTTAAGTCTCAGTTCTGGTCCCCTTCCCGCTCCCTTGGTGAACTAATTCACTGCTATAGCTTCAACTACCGTACGAGTACAGCTACATTGATGATTCCCAAATCTACTTCTCCAGCCCTTAAAATCTAAAATGGGAGTTGAACATTCCTGTTTTTCCTTCAACTGAGAGTCCAATATGGGACAGGGATAGGAGCCATTCTTATTATCCTGTGTCCACCCCCAACACTTAGTACAGTGTCTGGCACATAGTAAGCGCTTAGCAAGAACTATTAAAATACCAAAAAAAAAAAATGTGAAGGGAGGTGTTCCAGGGAGAAGGAGGGTGTAATCCTGCCTGTTGTTCCTCCACAACGTTTCTAAGTCCACCTTGTAACAGAACTCACTGCCCTAATCCAAGCACTTGTAATGTCCCAGTTTGATTAACTGCATAATCTTCCTTTCTAGCCTCCCCACCTCCTGTCTGTCCTCACTCTAGTCGTCTCTTAACTTTCCTTAACTTGACCATTTTGACTCTGTCCAGACAGTCCTCTGGAGATAGTTTCTGTTTAAGTTTGGAATTTGATTCTAAAAGAATTCTATCAGTACATTTTTATACTATTGCTGATTATGTTGTCCTTTATATATTGTATGATACCCTTGACTGTCAGTCTTCTCTATCCTGCCTCTGATCTCTTCCCCATTTTCTTTCCCTGGCCTGGACCTCTACCCTTTATTATCTGACAGAATAAAATTACATCTCCCAAAGGACTTCTCTGATGGACCCCTCATTTCCCCACCCTATTCATCCACCCCTCTGCATCTTGGGTCTGTACCCTTAAGATGCATCTCCAGCCCCACAGCAGTTATGTCCATATGCTATACTCTGTTCACTTCCCCTGTCTGAAATTCATGGCTTAGTGAGAAGCAGCCTTGCTCAGTGGATAGAGCATGGGCTTGGCAGTCAGAAAGACTGGAGTTCTAATCCCGGTTCTGCTTTTTGACCTTGGGCAAGTCACTTAACTTCTCTGGGTCTCAGTTACCTTGTCTGTAAAATGGGGATTAACAGTTACCTCGCCTGTAAAATGGGGATTAAGAGTGTGGGACAGGGACTGGGTCCAAACTGATTATCTTTGCATGACCCCCAGCACTTAGAACAATGCTTGGCACATGGTAAATGCTTAACAATAATTATTATTATATATTTTAATGTCTGTCTCTCCGACTACATTGTAAACTCCTTCTGGGTAGGATTTATGCCAGCGAGTCTCTTGTATTGAGCTCTCCCAAGTACCTTGTTAGTACAGTGCTTGGCACACAGTCAGCACTCAATAAAAACCCTTGATTGAATGATTATTTCAGCTCTATCCAACTGAATATTTCTCATTATTCCTACCATTTAGAATGTAAATCCTCAGTCTGTCTCTTTGGGAAATCTCACTTTGGGAAATAATGGATGGGGCTAAATGGTTCCCAAAATAGTAAGCACCTCAGGCAGTTAAAGGAAGAAAATTCATTCAGTCAGTCATATTTATTGAGTGCTTACTGTGTGCAGAGCACTGTACTAAGTGCTTGGTAAGTACAAATCGGCAACCTATAGAGACAATCCCTAACCAACATTGGGCTAACGGTCTAGAAGGGGGGAGACAGACAATAAAAGAAAAACAAGTAGACAGGTGATAATACCATCAGAATAAATAGAATTATAGCAATATACACAGCATTAATAAAATAGAGTAATAAATATATACAAATATACACAAGTGCTGTGGGGAGGGGAAAGGGTAGGGCAGGGGAGGAAGTTGGGGTGAGGGGGTGATGGGAGGAGGAGCAGGGGGAAAGGGTGGGCTCAGACTGGGAAGGCTTCCTGGAGGAGATGAGCTCTTGGTAGGGCTTTGAAGGGAGAAAGAGAGCCAATTTGGCTGATGGGCGGAGGAAGGGCATTCCAGGCCAGAGGTAAGACGTGGGCCAGGGGTCGACGGTGGGACAGGCAAGAACGAGGCCCAGTGAGGAGGTTAGTGGCAGAGGAGCGGAGTGCGTGGGCTGGGCTGTAGAAGGAGAGAAGGGAGATAAGGTAGGAGGGGGCAAGGTGATGCAGAGCTTTGAAGCCAAGAGTGAGGAGTTTTTGCTTGATTCGAAGTGTGATAGGCAACCACTGGAGATTTTTGAGGAGGGGAGTGACATGCCCAGAGTGTTTCCGTAGAAAGAAGAGCAGTTCTCTAGAAAGAAGAGCGTTTCAGTACAAAGAGAGCATTTCCGTAGAAAGGGAGCATTTCTGTAGAAGCAAATGAGTACGATTGGAAGACTACCAATCTACCAAGACTACAAAGATTACCAAGAGAATTTCCCTCTCCACAAATGTGGCAACAGTTTGAAAATTATTCCTAAATGTATTTAACCACATTTAAAAACAGTGCTTGGATTAAGCAAACTGTATTAGATCTTTTTTCATATCTTACAGTCATTAATCAGTTACTCAGGCTTACACTAATGAACTGGTGGAACTTCAGAAGAGATTGATGGCACTTCGGGAACACAACGTACTTCAGCAGGTGAATGATCTTTTTAAATTCATTAATTTATTTAAGGTGCTTGTTAAATGGAGGATTAGAGATGAGTGTGATTCGTTGTAAATTTTGTTATTTCCCTTTAAAGGAGAAAATTCTACTTTTCACTATAAAGCCTTGAGTCCCGTCTAGTAACGGTAGTAATAACTGCGGCATTTGTTAAACGCTTACTCTGTGCCAGGCACTATTCTAAGAACTGGGTGGATAGAAGAAAATTGGGTTGGACAGTGTCCCTGTCCCACCTGGGGCTTGTAGTCTTAATCCCCATTTTACAGATGAGGTGACTGAAACCCAGAGAAGTTGGGACTTGATCAACGTCACACAGCAGATACGTGGCTGAGCCAGTATTAGAACCCAAGGCTTTCTGATTTCCAGGCCCATGCTCTAACCACTAAGCCATGCTGCTATTCTAGTAGACTGTGTCCGACTTTATTATCTTGTATCTACCCTTGCACTTAGTACAATGCCTGGCACATAGTAAGCACTTCATTAATGCCATTAGAAAAAAAGATTGGTGTTGAGATTGATGTTCTGCAGGCTAAAAGATTATGTTTGACTGCAGCAATTTTCACAACCCAATGGCCATTCCAGGACTTTTTCTTTTACTGCAACTGAGTTCCAGCTCAATTCCAGGTTACTTCCAACACTGTTCACATTCTGACTGTTGCAGAATTAGTATTAAACTTGACAATTCTTTATGTCATTTTTTTTTCATTTGTTCTGTTACAGTACTTCATTTGTGTGAATTCAGGGCTGTTTGGGTACATTACTTTTGTTGTACTTATTAAGCATTTACCCTGTGCTAGCACTGTTCTAAGCACAGGATAGACAGAAATTTAATAATAAAGATGCATTCCTGTCCCACCAAGTGTTCACCATGTAAATGAAGTAGGACAGGGATATAGGAAATAGGAATAAATTTCCAGAAACAAAATGAAATTTAGAAATTCAGTAATTAAAATTTAAATTTAAATTAATTTGACAAGGGAGCTCTTCAAAGGATCAATTTCCAAATTCTCCCCACTTACAAAAACAGTCTTTGGCATGCGTCAGCCTCATTCCCTCAGTGTCCTTCAAATAAGGAGAGCCAGCCCTAGCCAACAAACAACCTCTCACATATCTTAAAGCTCCCAGTTTTATGGAAATTCCAACCAAAAGCTATTTCCTCATAAACTTGCTGTCTTAATGGATTTGCATCCTTTTATTTATGTCTCCTCCTTTGTCTTTTCAGATTGTTAATCTAATTGAAGAAACTGGCCATTTTAATGTGACCAACACAACTTTCTACTTTGATCTTTTTTCTCTGGATGAGATGACCACCCGAAAGTTGCAGGGCTATCTGGATACAGTAGCAATATGACACCTCAATGTAAAAGTGGGTTGTCTCTAATATTAAAAATAAAATTTCCCAAAATACTGAACCAAATTCCAAAAAGTTCCTTTCAAGTTTGCTTTTCCTGGAACACTGCACTGCCATAGAAGGCAGCTCAATACTTGTAAATATTGTAAACAGACACAAGTTCCAATATGTTGAGCCTGTAGTTCCTACTAATTAGTCAAGGGAATTTGGTCATAGATACTGAGCAAAATGAAAATGTACTCCCTATTGCACAAAATTAAATATTTGGTCCTACTTTTAGAACTAATTAATTGTAAAAATTGCATTTTCAGATAAGAAGCTTATTCCAGAAAATGTAGAATTTGGAAGAAATCTGTTAACCAATCCTGATAATAGTGTGTCCCTGGAAGCCAGCTTTACTGTCATCCAGAGAATTATTTTTGCAAGAAATTTGATTTTATCAACCTTCTGGCTGAGGTCCATCAAGATCTTAGGTTGGTTGCTCTGGAATATATAGCTCAAGGGGTCTTATCTACTGTGGGATAAATGTGTAACGAGCACTTGAGAAAGTACAACAGTTAGTAGGAGATCTCATCTCTCAAGAAGCTTTCAATCAGTTCGGAGTACAGCACAGACTCCACCACTTGTCTGCTGGGCCATCTTGGGCAAGTCACTTCACATCTCTTTGCTTCAGTTTCCTTATCTGTAAAATGTGAATTAAAACTGTGAGCCCCAGGTGGGGCAGAGACTGTGTCCAACCCAATTTACTTGTATCTAAAGAAAAAATGGGTAAAGTAGATAGGTAGAAGGGAGAGAGCTGATTTAATTCATGTATCCAGTGGACAAGAGTTTCTGCTTGATACAGGCAGGGATGGGTAACCAGTGAAAGTTTTTGAGGAGAAGGGAAATGCATGAAGTTTGTTAATGTTTTTCTAATGTTAGAAAGATATCCAGAGAAGCAGCATGGCTCAGTGGAAAGAGCATGGGCTTTGGAGCCAGAAGTCATGGGTTCAAATCCCAGCTCCACCACTTGTCAGCTGTGTGACTTTGGGGAAGTCACTTAACTTCTCTGGGCCTCAGTTCCCTCAGCTGTAAAATGGGGTTTAAGACTGTGAGCCCCCCACGGGACAACCTGATCACCTTGTAACCTCCCCAGTGCTTAGGACAGTGCTTTGCACATAGTATGCACTTAATAAATGCTATTATTATTATTATTATTATTATTATTATTATTATTATTATTATTCCAGGTAGCAAAGTGAATTATGGATTAGAGAGGGGAGAAAACTGGAGGGATAGAGGTAGGCTGGCAAGTAGGCTACTGGCATATGTGGTTGTGAATTTTGTGGTTTGGGTAGTGATGGTATTCTCAGAACAAATTTATTCTGCCTAAGACTGGAGGGGAACTGGCTAAAATGACTCCACACATTTAGTGTTTGGTGGGTGTACACAAAGATCAATCAATCAAATGTATTTATTGAGCACATTCTGGGTGCTCAGCATTATACTAAGCACTTGGGAAGCAGCGTGGCTCAGTGGAAAGAGCACAGGCTTTGGAGTCAGAGGTGGTGGGTTCAAATCCTGGCTCCACCAATTGTCAGCTGTGTGACTTAGGGCACGTCACTTAACTTCTCTGTGCCTCAGTTACCTATTCTGTAAAATGGGGATGAAGACTGTGAGCCCCCCGTGGGACAACCTGATCACCTTGTAACCTCCCCAGCACTTAGAACAGTGCTTTGCACATAGTAAGCACTTAATAAATGCCATCATTATTATTATTATTGGGAGGGTATCATATAACAATGTAACAGACGTTCTCTACGCACAACAAACTTATAGTCGAGTCCAGAGAAGTACAAAAACATACCCTACATAAAAAACATCTATAGAATATTAAAAAAAAATTATTGCTTCCTGAGAATTGCATACTGATTACATTTGGAATCCAAAATGAAATTCTTCTACCTCCTCTTTCTAAGCATCTTAAGGCTAATTGTTCCATGGATTGAACTTTTCCCCATTTTATTAGAATTTAAACTGAAATACAAGCTTTTGCCAAATAAGCAATTGCTTGCAAACTATGTGACTGAAAAGATCAGATCAGACTCACCTTGAAAAAAAATATTCATTTGATTTCTGTTCTTCAGCTTTCAGCTTTCAATCCACAAATAGGCAAAGAGCAGGAAACCTTGGCTGCTTGAACTCTTTTAAAGCCCTTTATCATTCTGAGTCGCTTGTAATGGAAAATGAAATCTGTCATTGTCATTTGTCAATTTCTATATCATCACAGTGTTAATTTCATCATTATACAATGGTAAATTCTCACTAACCTGTAAGCTTGGTGTTCACTCATTCATTCAATCATATTTATTGAGCGCTTACTGTATGCAGAACACTTTGCTAAGCACTTGGGAAGTACAAATCGGCAACATATAGAGACAGTCCCTACCCAACAATGGGCACAGAGTCTAGAAGGGGGAGACAGACAACAAAACAAAACGAAACAAGTAGACTGGTGTCAATACCATCAGAATCAATAGAAGTATAGCTATGTACACACCATTAATAAAATAGAGTAATAAATATGTACAAAAAGTTGTGGGGAGTGGAAGGGGGTAGAGCAGAGGGAGGGAGTAGGGGAAAAGATGAGGGGAGAAAGAGCATAGGACAAGGTGGGGGGCTCAGTCTTGGAAGGCCTCCTGGGGGAGGTGAGCTCTCAGTAGGTCTTTGAAAAGGGGAAGAAAGCTAGTTTTGCTGATGTGAAGAGGGAGGGCATTCCAGGCCAGGGGTAGGATGTGGGCCAGGGGTCGAGAGCGGGACAGGCGAGACTGAGGCACAGTGAGGAGGTTAGCAGCAGAGGAGTGGAGTGTGTGGGCTGGGCTGGAGAAAGAGAGAGGTGAGGTAGGAGGGGGCGAGGTGATGGAGAGCTTTGAAGTCGAGAGTGAGAAGTTTTTGCTTGATTCTAAGGTTAATAGGCAATCACTGGAGATTTTTGAGGAGGGGAGTGATATATCCAGAGAGTTTCTGTAGAAAGCTAATCTGGGCAGCAGAGTGATGTACAGACTGCAGTGGGAAGAGACAGGAGGAAGGGAGATCAGGAAGAAGGCTGATGCAGTAATCCAGTCGGGATAGGATGAGAGATTGAACCAGCAAGGTAGTGGTTTGGATGGAGAGGAAAGGGTGGATCTTGGTAATATTGTGGAGGTGAGACCGGCAGGTTTTGGTGATGGACTGGATGTGTGGGGTGAATGAGAGAGAGGAGTCGAGGATGACACCAAGATTGCGGGCTTGTGAGACAGGAAGGATGGTAGTGCTGTCTGCAACGATGGAAAGTCAGGGAGAGGACAGGGATTGGGAGGGAAGATAAGGAGCTCAGATATCCTTGACATTATCCTTGGCTTTGCCCGTGGCATTATTCTTGACTCGTCTCTCTCATTCAACTCGCATATTCATTCCATCACATAATCCTCAGTTCCACCTTCACTACATTGCTAACAGTCCCCCCTTTCCTCTCCATCCAAGCTACTACCACGTTAATACAATCACTCATCCTATCCCACATGGATTTCTGCATCGTTTCCCTTGCTGACCTCCAAATCTCCTGTCTCTCCTCACTCATTCATTCACTCATTCATTCACTCATTCATTCATTCATTCATTCATTCATTCATTCATTCATTCATTCATTCATTCATTCGTTCATTCAATAGTATTAATTGAGCACTTACTGTGTTCAGAGCACTGTACTAAGTGCTTGGAAAGTACAAGTCAGCAACATATAGAGACGGTCCCTCCATTCCAAACTTCACTCTGGGGCCTACATCAGTTTTCTACATAAATATTCAGGACATGTTTCCTCACTTCTCAAGCATGGTTGCCCAACCACCTCCTCATCAAACAAAAACTCCTCATCAATATTTTAAAGTACTCAATCTCCTTGCCCCTTCCTACCTCACCTCACTACTCTCCTAATGCAATTGAGCCTGCACAATTTGCTCCTCTAATGCTAACCTTTTCACTGTGCCTCAGTCTCATCTTTCTCACTGCCAACCCCTCATCCATGTCCTGCTTCTGGTCTCCAATCCAACAATTACTCTCCCTGCCTTCAAAGCCTTACTGAAAGGACATCTCCTCCAGGAGGGCTTCCATTTGAATAAACCCCGCTTTCCTCTTCTCCTGCTCCCTTCGATGATGTCTCGCTCCCTTTGTTCATCCCCCCTCTCAGCCCCACACCACTTATGTACATCTGTAATTTTTTAATTTATATTAATGTCTGCCTCCCCCAAACCAGACTGTGAGCTCATGATGGGCAGGAATGTTTTTATTTCCTTCTGTACTGTACTCTCCTAAGCACTTTGTACAGTATTCTGCACATAGTAATCACTCAATAAATATAACTGAATGAATGAATGAATAAAGTTGTAAGTATTGTCATGTTGTCAATCTTGTTTATTGAGTGTTTACTGTGTACAGAACACTGTAATGAGCTCTTGGGACAAAACAGCATAACAACTGGCTGACAGGTTCCCAGACAACAACATATTTTCAATTTAGAGAATTTCATTCATTCATTCAATTGTATTTATTCAGCATTTACTGTGTGCAGAGCACTGTACTAAGTGCTTGGGAAGTACAAGTCGGCAACATATAAAGATGGTCCTTACCCAACAATGGGCTCACAGTCTAGAAAGAGAGACAGACAACAAAACCAAACCTGTAGGCTGGTGTCAAATTCGTCAGAACAAATGGAGTCATAGCTATATGAACACCATTAACAAAACAAATAGAATAATAAATATGTACAAGTAAAATAAATAGAGTAATAAATCTGTACACCTATATACAATGGCTTTAAAATAAATTATGGGCTTGTACATGGCAGAAGCAGCATGGCCTGGTGGATAGGAGCCTGGGAGTCAGAAGGAACCTGGGTTCTAATCCAGGTTCTGCCAGATGTCTGCTGTGTGACCTGGGGCAAATCACTTAACTTCCCCGTACCTCAGTTACCTCATCTGTAAAATGGGGATTAAGACTGTGCGCTCTGTCTGGGACAGGGACCATTTCCAACCTGATTAACTTTTATCCATCCAAGTACTTAGTATAGTGACGCACAAAGTAAGGGATTAATAAAAACTATGAAAAAAAAAAGAAAAAAATGTACATGTACACACAAAAAGAAGGATGGCCTATTGGAAAGAGCATAGACCTGGGAGTCAGAGGACCTGAGTTCTAATCCCAGCTCTACCACATGTCTGCTCGGTGATCTCGGCAAGCCCCTTAACTTCTCTGTGATTCAGAAACCTCATCTAGGACGGTGGAGCTCTATGAGGGACATGGACTTTTTCCAAACCAGATTATCTTGTATCTACCCCAGCACTTGGTGCATTGCCTGGGATATGGTAAGCACTAGACAAATACCCTTAAAAAAAAGTGATGCGGAGCTGAGGATGGGTAAACCTAAGGGTAACTCAGATGAGAGAGAGAGTAGGGAAATAAGGGTTTAGTCAGGGTAGGTCCCTTGGAGTACATGTAATTTTAATAAGACTTTGAGGGGAGAATGATAATCTGTTGGCTATGAAGAGGGTGACCATGTGGAATCAGAGGCAGAACATGAGAAAGTTGTTGTTGGTGAGATAATACTAATAACTGTGGTATTCGTTAAGCACTTACTGTGTGTCAAGCACCGTCCTAAGTGCTGGAATGGATACAGGGTAATCAGGTTGTTCCCCGTGGGACTCACACTTTTAATACCCATTTTACAGATGAGGGAACTGAAGCTCAGAGAAGTTAAGTTGCCCAAGGTCCCATAGCAGGCAAGTGGCAGAATCAGGATTAGAACCCAAGTCCTCTTACTCTCAAGCCCATGCTCTTTCCATTAAAACACGCTGCTTCTCTAGTAGCAATACTAGTAGCGATAGTAGAGATTGAGGTACATTGAGGAGGTTGGCATGAGAGGAGCGAATTGTGTAGGCTGGATTGTAGTAGGCAATCCCCTAAAAACTGACAGCTAGTTGTGGGAGTTCAGCAAGGAGACTGGAGGCTGAAGCAAGGATGTCAACACGGTGGGATAGGGTAAAGTGCTTGGATCAATGTGGTCAGTTTAGAGAGAGAGAGAAAGACTGATTTTAGAGATGTGAAGGTTGAGCCAACTCTGGGTCCCCTTCTGTTCTCCATCTACACCCACTCCGTTGGAGAACTCATTCACTCCCAAGGCTTCGATTTCCATCTCTATGCAAATGATTCCCTAATCTACATCTCCAGCCCTAATTTCTCTTCTTCCCTGCAATCTCACATATCTTCCAACCTTCAGGACATCTCTATCTGGATGTTCGACCAACACTTAACAATTTTTGTATATATTGTGTATATTTAGCTTTTTCAAAGCAACTCCTTATTCTCTTTCCCATCACTGTGGACAATACTACAATACTACTGTCCTCCATATCTCACAAACCAGTGACCTTGACATTTTCCTCGATTTAGCTCTCTCATTCAACCCACATACTCAATCTGCCATGTTCTACCTTCATAACATTGCTAAAATCCAACTTTTCCTCTCAATCCAACCTGCTACTTTGCTGATTCAAGCCAATTATTCTATCCCAACTTGTCTAGTCTATCGGCCTCCTTGCTGACCTCCCTGCTTCCTTTTTCTCCTCACTCCAGTCCATACTTCATTCTGCTGTCCAGATGATTTTTTTTAAAAAATGTTCAGTCTATGTCTCTCCAATCCTCAAGAATATCCAGTGGTTGTCCACCCACCTCTGAATCAAACAGAAACTCCTTACCATTGGCTTTAAATCCTTCAATCAGCTCACCCCCTCCTACCTTTCCTCACCGATCTACTACAGCCTAATCCACCCACTCCAGTGGATCTGTCATGTGGATATCCCTGTATACATCTCAACTCATGTGTATATAACTAGAATTCTATTTATCTATTCTGATGGTATTGACACCTGTCTACTTGTTTTGTTTTGTTTTCTGTCTCCCGCTTCTAGACCGTGAGCCTGTTGGTGGGTAGGGACCCTCTCTATATGTTGCCGATTTGTACATTCCAAGCGCTTTCTGGGAAGTAGCGTGGCTCAGTGGAAAGAGCACGGGCTTTGGAGTCAGAGGTCGTGGGTTCAAATCCTGGCCCCGCCACTTGTCAGCTGTGTGACGTTGGGAAAGTCACTTCACTTCTCTGGGTCTCAGTTCCCTCATCTTTAAAATGGGGATGAAGAATGTGAGCCCCTCGTGGGACAACCTGATTACCTTGTATCTACCCCAGCGCTTAGAACAGTGCTTTGCACATAGTAAGCACTTAACAAATACCAACATTGTTATTATTGTTACAGTGCTCTGCACACAGTAAGTGCTCAATAAATAGGATTGAATGAATGAATCTGTCTAGTTGCTGACTCCTTTTCCACAAGCTCTCCTAGCCTGGAACTCTCTCCCCCTGCAGACCATCGTTCTCCTCACCTTCAAAGCATAATTAAGACAAGCAGAGAAGCAATGTGGCTCAGTGGAAAGACCCCGGGCTTGGGAGTCAGAGGTTGTGGGTTCTAACCACGATTCCACAGTCTTAATCCCCATCTTCCAGATGAGGTAACTGAGGCTCAGAGATGTGAAGTGACTTGTGCAAGGTCACACAGCAGACATGTGGTGCAGCCGGAATTCAAACCCATGATCTCTGACTCCTAAGCCCATGCTCTTTCCACTGAGCCACGCTTCTCTCATCCTATCCCGACTGGATTACTACACTAGCCTCCTCTCTGATCTCCCATCCTCCTGTCTCTCCCCACTTCAGTCTGTACTTCACACTGACACCCAGATCATCTTTGTGCAGAAACGCTCTGGGCATGTTAGTCCCCTCCTCAAAAATCTCCAGTGGCTACCAGTCAACCTACGCAACAAGCAAAAACTCCTCACTCTCAGCTTCAAGGCTTTCCATCACCTCGTTCCCTACTACCTCACCTCCCTTCTCCCTTTCTACAGCCCAGCCCACACCGTCTGCTCTCCTGCCACTAACCTTCTCACTGTACCTCGTTCCCACCTGTTCTGCCGTCGACCCCTGGCCCATGTCCTCTCCCTGACCTGGAATGCCCTCCCTCCACACATCGGCCAAGCCAGCTCTCTTCCTCCCTTCAAAGCCCTACGGAGAGCTCACCTCCTTCAGGAGGCCTTCCCAAACTGAGCCCCCTTTTTCCTCTCCTCCTCCCCATCCCATCCCACCCCACCCTACCTCCTTCCCCTCCCCAGGGCACCTGTATATATATTTGTACAGATTTATTACTCTATTTATTTTACTTGTATATATTTACTATTCTATTTATTTTGTTAATGATGTGCATCTAGCTTTACTTCTGTTTATTCTGATGACTTGACACCTGTCCACATGTTTTGATTTGTTGTCTGTCTCCCCCTTCTAGACTGTGAGCCTGTTGTTGGGTAGGGACCGTCTCTATATGTTGCCAACTTGTACTTCCCAAGCGCTTAGTACAGTGCTCTGCACACAGTAAGCGCTCAATAAATATGATTGAATGAATGAATGAGAAGCAGCACGGCCAAGTGGAAAGAGGTTGGGCCTGGGATTCAGAAAGACCTGGGTTCTAATTCTGACTCTGCCACTTGTCTGCTGTGGGATCTTGGCCAAGTCACTTAACTTCCCTGTGCTGCACTTACCTCATTTGTAAAATGGGGATTAATGTTGTGTTTAATCTTCTGATAAGTTTATATGTACCCCGGCACGTAGATCAGTCAGTGCCTGGCACTTCCTAAGGGCTTAACAAATACCTTTAAAAAATCAAATAAAATAAACTCTGTGTTATTGGAACACTGACTGTCCTGACAAAAAGTATGATTTTTTTTGGTCAATTGAGTTTGCTCTTTTTAAATGAAAAACTATAGGCTCTCCCCAATTTTTTTATTAAATTGCAACAAACCTGCTTCAAGGCATAATCCCTAAACCATCAATTGGCCAGCTAAAGGGAAAACAGTGAAAAACATTGTAAAAAATAAAACATGCTAAAGTCATGCAAAAACTATTTAAAAGAGGTTTTAGGAAAGACTGACACTGTACTGAATATAAAGCATAGAAAAATCTCCTTACTTGCCATCTTCAGATCCTTACTTCCATTTATTTTGACTAGATTGGTTAATGATCAAGAGACTCTTTCCTAAAAAAATTTGAATGAACCACAAAAGGTGAGCCTGGGCCATTTGTGTTGCCTCTGTGAATACACAGTACCAGCAGATATAAGGATTCTACAGTCTAGACCAACTACACGCCAAAACACACTATTCATTGTGTTACTATCACAATCACAATCCAGCAATATTAAGGGAAGGATTCAAGCAGTCCCTGTTTCTGATTTGGAGTGGTATGAAGCCAGAAGACTGCCCAAATATAGCAGCCCATGGAGACAGCAATGACCACAAACTGCAGTACCTTGCCCCTGAAGTAAAAGGACACCCTTCATAATCCAGCACTGAGGCCTTCTCCATGTCGGGCTTTCTGTGCAAAAGCAGCATTGGGTGACAAGAAAAAGTCAACTCCTCCTCTTTACTCAGGGAACACTGGGGAGTGGGAATGAGTCCCCTATAGTGGGAGAGAAGGGAGGGTAGTGTATGAGTCCCCTATATTGGGAGAGAAGGGAGGGCACTGTGGGGGAGAACCAGGTTTCAACAACGTCAAGAAGGAACACATATAAATCCTTAATACCATCCTCTCCACTGAATTCATCTCTCTCGATCCCTGTCCCTCCATTATCTCTTAACCTGCATCCCTGGATCACATCAGTACACTTCCTCTGCTCCTGTGCACAAGCTGCAGGGAGTTGTTGGCAGAATGAGGTCTGACCTCAGTCATCTCAAAATTATCCTCCCCTGCTTTAATTCTGCTCTCTCCTCTTCCAGACAACAATTCTTGCCCATCTTTAGTGACTCTCCCAAGCATTTAGTACAGCACCCTGCACCCAGTAAGCACTCAATAAATACAATTGAATGAATGAATGACTCCCTTACCCATTGCCCACACCAGCTGTTTCAGAAATTTAACTCCTTCCTCAAAGTCCTCCATCCCCTCCTTTCCCTATCTCTTGCCCTAGTGACATGCCATGTTATTTACAGATAAAATTGAAACCTTGATCTCTATAAAACCTGTCCTGTTCATCTCCAGGTGCTCTCTCCTCCTTCCCTTTCTTGGATTTTCCTATCATTCCTTACCGTATTTAAAGAGAAGGTCTGCTGTCACGTATCACAATCTATACCCTCCCCCTGATCCTGAGGAGCAGCATGGCTTAGTGGAAAGAGCAGAGGCTTGGGAGTAAGAGGTCGTGGGTTCTAATCCCGGCTCTGCCACTTATTAGCTGTGTGGCTTTGGGCAAGCCACTTAGCTTCTCTGTACCTCGGTTACCTCATCTGTAAAATGGGTAGTAAGACCGTGAGCCCCATGTGGGACAACCTGATAAATTTGTATCTACCTCAGCATTTAGAACAGTGCTTGGCACATAGTAAGTGCTTAACAAATACCATCGTTATTATTATCCTCTACCTACGCTTCCAGAGTCCATTAATCAATCATGGTATTTATTGAGAGCTTATAGTTTGCAAAACACTGTTGTAAGTATTTAGAAGAGTACAATACAATAGACTTGGTAGGCATACACCTTTCTCTCAAAAGGTTTATAGTCTAGAAGAGGAGGAGACAAACATTAATATAAATACATAATTTATGCATGTATTCCTAAATGTTGCAGGGCTGAGGGTGGAGTGAATATCAAATGTCCAAAAGATTTGGCTCCAAATGTGAAAGGGAAATGGAGTTGGATAAAGGAGGCTTAATTAGGGCAGACCTCTTGGAGGAAATGTGATCTTAAAAAGGCTTTGAAAGTGGGGAGAGTAGTGGTCTGGAGCATTTGTCGTGGGGAGAGTCCCAGCCAAAGGGAGGACACGGGTGGATAGATAGACAAGATCAGGGCAGTAAGCACACTGGTGATAGAGGAGCTAAGTGTGTCGGCCGTGATGCAGTAGGAGATCAGTGAGGTAAGGTAAGATTCAGCCAAGCTAACTGAATGTACTCTAGGCATGTTACTCTCCTCCTCAAACATCTCCAGTAGCTGCCTGTCAACCTATGAATCAAATAAAAACTCCTCATTCTCGGCTTCAAGGCTCTCCATCACCTCGCCCCCTCCTACCTCACCTCTCTTCTCTCCCTCTACAGCCCAGCCTGCACTCTCCTCTCCTCTGCTGCTAACCTCCTCACTGTACCTCGTTCTCGCCAGTCCCCACCACCGACCCCCAGCCCACGCCCTTCACCTGGCCTGGAATGCCCTCCCTCCACACATCTGCCAAGCTAGCTCTCTTCCTCCCTTCAAAGCCCTACTGAGAGCTCACCTCCTTCAGGAGGCCTTCCCAGACTGAGCCCCCTTTTTCCTCTCCTCCTCCCCATACCCCCCGCCTTACCTCCTTCCCCTCCCCACAGAACTTGTATGCAGTTGTACAGATTTATTACTCTATTTATTTTACTTGTACATATTTAGTGTTCTATTTATTTTGTTCATGATGTGCATCTAGCTTTACTTCTATTTATTCTGATGATTTGACACCTGTCCACATGTTTTATTTTGTTGTCTATCTCCCCCTTCTAGACTGTGAGCCCATTGTTGTACATCAAAGCTGTAAAGTAGGGACCATCTTTATATGTTGCTGACTTGTACTTCCCAAGCACTTAGTACAATGCTCTGCACACTGTAAGCGCTCAATAAATACGAATGATTGAATGAATGAATGAGTGAATGAATGAATGAATGAATGAATGAATGAATGAATGAATGAATGAATGAATGAATGAATGAACGAACGAACGAACAAAGAGTTTCTGTTTAATGTGGAGTTCGATAGACAACCTCTGGAGATTCTTGAGGAATGGGGAGAAGTAGACTGTAACCTTGCTGTGGGGAGGGAATGGAATCTACCAACTCTTGTTGTATTGTACTCTCCCAAATACTTAGTACAGTGCTCTGCACACAGTAAGCACTCAACAAATATAATTGATTGATTGAATGATTCTTTAGAAAAAAAGGGTAGGGCAACAGAATGAAATATGGATTGGGGTGGGGAGAAACAGGGTGCAGAGAGATCAGCAAGAAAGTAGATGCAATAGTCCAGGTGGGATATGATACGTACTTGGAATTAGCATAGTAGCAGTTTGAATCAATCAATCAATCAATTGTATTTATTGAGTGCTTACTGTGTGCAGAGCACTGTACTAAGCGCTTGGGAAGTACAAGTTGGTAACATATAGAGACTGTCCCTACCCAACAGTGGGCTCACAGTCTAGAAGGGGGAGACAGAGAACAAAACCAAACATATTAACAAAATAAAATAAATAGAATAGATATGTACAAGTAAAATGAATAAATAAATAAATAAATAGGTAGATAGATAGATGATAGATAGATAGATAGATGATAGATAGATAGATAGATAGATAGATAGATAGATAGATAGATAGATAGATAGATAGATAGATAGATAGATAGATAGATAGATAGATATAGATAGATAGATAGATAGATAGATAGATAGATAGATAGATAGATAGATAGATAGATAGATAGATAGATAGATAGATAGACAGACAGATGGACTGAGTATTGAATGAACAGGAAGGATGATTTTAACCATTTGTGAAAGTAGACTGATAGGACTTTTCGATATATTGAATTTGTGGGTTGAATGAGAGACCAGAGCTAATGACAATGCCAAGGTTTCACGCCATTTATAGTGGTATTTGGAAAGTACTTAATATGTTTCAAAAACTGTTCTGTGCGCTGGGTGCAAGTTAATTAGGTTGGACACAGTCCCTGTCCTGCATGGGTCTCACAGTCTAAAAAGGAGGGAGAACGGGAGAACTAAAGCACACAGATGTTAAAGGAATTGCCCAAGGTCACAGAGCAAGCAGTTTGACAGGGCCAGGATTGGAATCCAGGTGTACTAACTTGCAGGCACATGGTCTTTTCCTGAAGCCATGTTGCTTTTGATAAGACAGGGAGAAGTGTATTGCCTACAGTGATAGGAAATATAGAGAGGACAGGGTTTGGGTGGGAAGATAAGGAGTACAGTTTGGGGCGTGTTTAATTTGAGATGTCAGTGGGACAACCAGGTAGAGATAACCTGAAGGCAGAAGGAAATGTGAGACTACAGAGAAGGTAAAAGCTAGAGATGTAGATTAGGGAATCATCCACATAGAGATGGTAGTTGAAGCCTTAGGAGTCAACAAGTTCTCCAAGGGAGTAGGTGTGGATGAAGAGGTAATGGGGACCCAGAACTGAGCCCTGAGGGACCCCCCACTTACAGAGGGGGAAGGCAGAGGAAAAGCCTGAATAAAAGACTGAGAAGGAGCAGTCAGAGAGACAGGAGGAAAACTAAGAGACGACAGTCTCATTGAAGCCAAGGTGGGATAAAGTTTCAAGGAGATGAGGATGATCTAGGAGACGGTTCTCAAAAGCAGCTGAGCAGTCGAGTGGGATTAGGATGGACCAGAGGCTATCAGACTTGGTGAAAAGAAGGTCGTTGGTTACCTTAGAGAGGGCTGTTTTCATAGCGCGAAGTGGGTGGAAACCAGATTGGAGAGGTTCAAAGAAAAAATTGAGAGAGGAAATGGAAACAGTGGGTGTAGACAACTCTCTCAAAACGTTTGGAAGGAAATTAATTTATTCATGTATTCAAACTGTATTTACTGAGCACTTACTGTGTGCAAAGCACTGTACTAAGTGTTTGGGAGAGTACCTACAACAGTGAACAGGCACATTCCCTGCCCACATCGAGCTCACAGTCTGGAGGGGGAGAGAGACAAACAAACAAACAAATAAATAGCCAGTTTATAGATATGTGCTGTGGGGATGGGAGGGAGAATGAATAAAGGGGCCAAGTCAGAATGACACAGAAGGGAGTGGGAGGAGAGGAGGGCTTAGTTAGGGAAGTCTTCTTGCTCAGTAAATATGATTGAATGAATGAATGAGATGTGTCTTCAAGGCTCTGAAGTGGGGGAGAGCAATTCTCTGTCTGATATGAGGAGTGAGGACATTCAAGTCCAGAGTAGGGTGTGTGCAAGAGGTCACTGGTGAGATAGACAAGATCGAGGTACAGGGAGAAGGTTAGCATTAGAGGAAAATGGTAGGAGGGAGATGGGGAGATTACATAAGAGCTTCTTAGGATCAAGGGAGGGTTTTTTGGGATAGGGTTACATAAGCATGTTTAAAAGCAGAGGGAAAGAAGCCATTGGAAAGCCAATGATTGGAGATGTTAGTCAAGGAGGGAAGAAGGCAGGGGGCAAGTGATTTAATAGGATAAGAAGGGATAGGGTCTGAAGCACAGGAGGGGATGGATTTTGAGAGGAGAGAGATCTCATCTACTAAGAGGAGAGGGAAATTGGAAAGGAGCAGGGGAGAATTTAAGGAGATCCTGCCTGATGGTTTCAATTTTGTTGAGGTAATATGTGGCCAGTTCATTAAGGGGAAAGTGATGGTGGGTGAGAAAGTTAAATGTCTGGGTGGGAGCAATAGATATGGGAGTGAACTGGGAAGGAAAGGTATCATTGTTGGGCAAGGAAAGGACTGAGTTGCAGCATTTAAGAATGAATTTCAAGTGGACAAGGTCAAAAAAAAAAAGTCTGCATTTCCTCCAGCCACACTATGTGGCTGGAGGACAAGAGCTGAGGTTTTTGTGGAGGTGATTCAGGGTTGCAGGTTAGTGGAGCGGGATCAGGGGAGGGATAGGGGAGTGAGGGAGTTGAGTTCAGTGGGAGTTGAGGGTGGTGTTTAGGGCGTTTATTTCTGCACTAAGAGAAGATAATTGAAGTATGAAGACCAAATGGGACATCAAAGCTGTAAGAGTATTGGCGGGGATCAAAAGATCTTTGTGAAAAAACTAGGCAAATACGTTGGGAAGTGATGTTTGGGAAAGAAAGCAGGTGAGAAAGTTACAGTCTGATAGAGGGATTTCAGAGTTGGTTTGAGTGGGAAGATGAGAAGGACATGTTAAGTTAGAGTTGCCTGCAGGAAATTCAAGGTGAGATAGCCTTAAGGTGGAAGGAAATACGAGATTGCAGAAAGAGAGGGATCAGGGCTTGAGATGTAGATTTGGGGTCATCCACCTAGAGGTGGTAGTTGAAGCAATAGGCGCAAATGAGTTCTCCAAGGGAGTGGCTGCATACGGAGAATAGAAGGGGACCCCGAACTGAACCTTGAAGACCTCCCACAGTTAAGGGTGTGGGAGGCAGAAGAGGAGACTGTGAAAGAGTTGGAGAATGAGTTGCCAGAGAAAAAGACAGTGTCAGTGAAGCCAAGGATAATGGGATATGGGATAATGTTTCCGCGAGAAGTGGGTGGTTGACTGGAAGCTGAGAGGTCTAGGAGGATTAGGGTGAAGTAGGGGCCATTGTATTTGGCAAGAAGGAGACAATTTATCAATAACAACAATAACAATAATAATAATAACGGCATTTGTTAAGTGCTTACTCTGCACCAAGCACGGCTTTAAGCACTGGGGAAGATTCAGAGTCATCACGTTGCCCCAAGTGGGGTTCACGGTCTTAATCCCCATTTTACAGATGAGGTTACCAGAGCCCAGAGAAATTAAATGACTTTCCCAAAGTCACACAGCTGATAAATGGCAGAGCCAGGATTAGAACCCTCAGCCTCTGAATCCCATGCCTGTGCTCTTTCCACTAAGCCACTAAACCACATTGCTTCTCAGGAGCTCATCCCTGTACTCCTCCCTTCCTTCTTCAATCATATTTATTGAGCACTTACTGTGTGTAAGGCACTGTACTAAGCACTTGCGAGAGTACAATATAACAACAAACAGACACATTCCTGATCACAACGAACTTACAGTCTAGGGAGGGAGACAGACATTAATTTAAATAAATAAACAAATAACATATTTACAGATATATAATAATACTAATGGTATTTGTTAGGCACTGTTCTAAGCACTGGGGTAGATACAAGGCAATCAGGTTGGACACAGTCCCTGTCCCACATGGGACTCAAAGTCTCAATCCCCATTTTACAGATGAGGTAACTGAGGCCCAGAGAAGTGAAGTGACTTGCCCAAGGTCACACAGCAGGCAAGTGGTGGAACCGGGATTAGAACCCACATCCTCTGACTCCCAAGCCTAGGATCTTGCCTCTTGGCCATGTTACTTCTCATAATAATAATTAATAACAATTATGGAATTAGTTAAGCGCTTACTTTGTGCCAACCACCGTTCTAAACTCTGAGGCAGATACAAGGTAATCACATGGGGCTCACAATTTTAATCCCCATTTTACAGATGAGGTAACTGAGGCACAGGGACGTTAAGTGGCTTGCCCAATGTCACACAGCAACAAGTGGTGTATAAGAATCCGTGTCCTCTGACTCCCAAGTCTATGCTCTTTCCACTAAGCCATGCTGCTTCTCCAAGGCACAATTATGTACTAAGGATTTAGTACAGTGCTCTGCACACAGTAAGCGCTCAATAAATACGATTGAATGAATACATGCAGTGGGGATGAAAGGGAGGGCGATTGAAGGAACAAGTAAGAATGGCACAGAAGAGAGTGGGCAAAGAGGAGAGGAGGACTTAGTCAGGGAAGGCTTCGTGGAGGAGACGTGCCTTCAACAAAGTTTTGAAGTGGAGGAGAGCAATTATCTGTCTGATAGCAATTATTTGTCTGATATGAGGAGGGAGGGCATTCTAGGCCAGAGGCAAGGTGTGAGCTAGTGGTCAGTGGTGAAACAGATGGGATCAAGGTATAGTGAGAAGGCGAGTACTGAAGAACCAAAGTGTGCAGGCTGAATTGAAGTAGGAGAGTAGCGAGGTGAGGGAGGAAGGGGCAAGATTATTAAGGGCTTTAAAGCCAATGGTGAGGAGTTTTTGTTTGATGCAGTGGTAGATGGGTAACCGCAGGAGTTTCTTGAGGAGTGGGGAAACATGGTCTGAAGGTTTTGAAGGCAAATGAATCAGGCAGCAGAATGAAGTATGGACTGGATTGGGAGAGACAGGAGGCAGGGAGGACAGCAAGAAGGCTGATACAATAATCAAGGTGAGCTAGGATAAGTGCTTGCTTTAATGTGGCCGTTTGGACAGAGATAAGAAGGGTGGATTTTGGCGATGTTGTGGAGGTAGAACTGACAAGATGAAGTGATGGCTTGAATATGTGGGTGGAATGAGAGAGAGGAGTCAAGGATGATCCCGAGACTGTGGGCTTGCAAAACAGGAAGGATGATAATATCATCAATGGTGATGGGAAAATGAGCAGGAGGACAGGGGTTGGGTGAGAAGATAAGAAGAGTTCACTTTCAGCCATATTAAGTTTGAGATGACAGGAGGATATCCAAGTAAAGATGTTTTGAAGGCAGGAAGAAATGCAAGACTGAAGAGAGGGAGAGAGATGAGGGTTGAAGACATAGATTTGAGTGTCATCAGCGTAGAAGTGGTAGTTAAAGCCATGTGAGTGAATGAATTTTCCAAGGGAGTAGGTGTAGATGGAGAAAAGAAGGGCACCCAGAACGGAACCCTGAGAGACACTCACAGATAGGGGATGGGAGGCATTCATTCATTCATTCAATCGTATTTATTGAGTACTTACTGTTTGCAGAACACTGCACTACGTGCTTGGGAAGTACAAGTTGGCAACATATAGAGACGGTCCCTACCTAACAGCAGGCTCACAGTCTAGAACGGGGAGACAGACAACAAAACAAAACATATTAACAAAATAAAATACATAGAATATGTAAATATGTACAAGTAAAATAAATAGAGTAATAAATTTGTACAAATACTATACAGGTGCTGTGGGGAGGGGAAGGAGGTAAGGCAGGGGGATGGGGAGGGGGAGGGGAAGGAAGGGGCTCAGTCTGGGAAGGCCTCCTGGAGGAGGTGAGCTCTCAGTAGGGCTTTGAAGGGAGGAAGACAGCTAGCTTGGCAGATGTGCAGAGGGAGGGCATTCCAGGCCAGGGGGAGGACGTGGGCCGGGGGTCGACAGCCGGACAGGCGAGAATGAAGCACAGTGAGGAGGTTAGCGGCAGAGGAATGGAGGGTGCAGGTTGGGCTGAAGAAGGAAAGAAGGGAGGTGAGGTAGGAAGGGGCGAGGTGATGGAGAGCCTTGAAGCCGAGAGTGAGGAGTTTCTGCCTGATGCGCAGATTGATTGGTAGCCACTGGAGATTTTTGAGGAGGGAAGTAACATGCCCAGAGCGTTTCCGCACAGAAACAATCTTGGCAGCAGCTTGAAGTATAGATTGAAGTGGGGAGAGACAGGAGAATGGGAGATCAGAGAGGAGGCTAATGCAGTAATTCATTCATTCATTCATTCATTCATTCATTCAATCAATCGTATTTATTGAGTGCTTACTGTGTGCAGAGCACTGTACTAAGCGCTTGGGAAGTGCAAGTTGGCAACAAAGAGAGACGGTCCCTACTCAACAGCAGGCTCGGCAGAGGAGGAGCCCATGAAAGACACTGAGAATGAGTAGTCAAAAAGGTAGGAGGAGGACCAGGAGAGGACACTGTCAGTTTAGCTGAGGTTTGATCATGGTTCCAGGAGAAGGTAGTGGATGACAGTGTCAAATGCAGCTGAGGGGTTGAGAAGGATTAAGATGGATTAGGATGGCCAGGAGATCATTGGTGACCTCTGAGAGGTGACCTTTAACCTCCCTTTATAACAGTTTCATCTCTCTTCATCCAACTTCTTCCCACCCCTGTGCTATCCCCTTCCCCATTCATTCATTCATTCATTCATTCATTCATTCATTCATTCATTCATTCATTCATTCAATCGTATTTATTGAGCACTTATTGTGTGCAGAGCACTGTACTAAGCGCTTGGGAAGTACAAGTTGGCAACATATAGAGACGGTCCCTACCCAACAGTGGGCTCGCAGACTAGGAGGGGGAGACAGAGAACAAAACAAAACATATTAACAAAATAAAATAAATAGAATAGATACGTACAAGTTAAATAAATAAATAGAGTAACAAATATGTACAAACATATATACAGGTGCTATGGGGAAGGGAAGGAGGTAAGGCAGGGGAATGGAGAGGGGGAGGAGGGGGAGAGGAAGGAGGGGGCTCACTCTGGGAAGGCCTCGTAGAGGAGGTGAGCTCTCAGTAGGGCCTTGAAGGGAGGAAGAGAGCTAGCTTGGCGGATGTGTGGAGGGAGGGCATTCCAGGCCAGGGGGATGACGTGGGCCGGGGGTCGATGGCAGGGCAGGTGACAACGAGGCACGGTGAGGAGATTAGCGGCAGAGGAGCGGAGGGTGCGGGTTGGGCTGTGGAAGGAGAGAAGGGAGGTGAGGTAGGAGGGGGCGAGGTGATGGAGAGCCTTGAAGCCAAGGGTGAGGAGTTTTTGCCCGATGCGTAGGTTGATTAGTAGCCACTGGAGATTTTTGAGGAGGGGAGTAATATGCCCAGAGTGTTTCTGGACAAAGACAATCCGGGCAGCGGCATGAAGTATGGATTGAAGTGGGGAAAGACAGGAGGATGGGAGATAGGAGAGGAGGCTGTTCTCCTGTCCCAGGACTGCCTAACATCCCCTTCTCCCTGTTGCAGACCCACCAATTTACTCTCATTCAAACCCTCCCCACCTTTGTGCCTTCCCCTCTCCCCTTCCCCTTGGCCAGCCTCAATCAAGTGTGACCTTTGGAACCGCCACTCCTTTATGGGAAAGCTTCCCTTCATCCTTAACTTGTTCCTGACCCAGTCACTGCTCCTCCTAAGCAACACTGAATCCTGGCTCTCCCTGTGCTGTTATCTCCAGAGGGGGGCTCGTTTCCTCCCACTTTTCCAGACTCAGTGGTTAAGGAGGAGGAATCAACTTCCTTCTCATTCCCCAGTGTCCCTTGTGCACCATCCTACCACCCCCAACCTTCTCTTTCATTCATTCAATCATTCATTCATTAACTCAATCAATCGTATTTATTGAACGCTTACATAGCGTTCAATAAATACGTGTACATAGCCTTAAATGTGGTTACTTCCCTCACCTGTAATTTTTTTAATGTTTGCCTCCCGCTGCTGAACTGTAAGGTCCCTGACAAGGAGGGATCATAGCTACCAACAACTTTTTCCAGCCTTGCAGTACTCTGCACAAAAGAAATGTTCAATGTTCAATGTTCAATAAGTACAGACTGAAGTGGGGAGAGAGAGCAGGTTGGGAGAGCAGAAAGGAGCTGAGGCAGTAATCCACTTGGTTTAGGATGAGAGATTCAACCAGCAAGGTAGCGGTTTGGATCGAGAGGAAAGGGTAGATCTTGGCAAAGTTGTGAACGTGAGACGGGCAGGTTTTGATGACAGATTGGATATGTAGGGTGAATGAGAGAGCCGAGTCAAGGATGATACAAAGGTTTCAGGCTTGTGAGACAGGAAGGATAGTAGTGCCATCCTCAGTGGCAGGAAAGTCAGGGACAGGACAGGGTTTGGGAGGGAAGATAAAGAACTCCAAACCACTCTTTCTCCTTTATTCTTCAATTGTGAACACCTTGGGGACTAGAAACCATGTCTAATTCCCACAGAGCAATGGACACCACAGGTTCTGAATGAATAATATTACTAAATTAAAAGTAAAGAGTTTTTATTTTGAAACTGATGAAAAGTCAAATTATTTGCAGCATAAACTGAAACAGATGTATCTTTAATAATAATAATAATAATAATAGCATTTATTAAGTGCTTACTATGTGCAAAGCACTGTTCTAAGCACTGGGGAGGCTACAAGATGATCAGGTTGTCCCATGGTGGGGCTCACAGTCTTAACCCCCATTTTACAGATGAGGGAACTGAGGCACAGAGGAGGTAAGTTAAGTTAAGCCCAAGGGCTGACTTAAGAGCTGACAATTGGAAGAGCCAGGATTATAATAACAAAAGTTAAAAGTATCCTAATGACAAATCCAAAAAGGTTCTTGGTGGAAATTTGCAGAATCTACATTGTAAGGTGATTAAAAAAAATTCTCAACTACCCTGATGCATAGGAGGTCCCTGAAGCTATGTCCATCCTGGGGACTTCAAGGCGGGAAGGGTTGGCTGAGTTACGGATTTATTTATTTATTTATTTGTTTTGTAATTTGAAAAGCAGCAGTGGGCTGGGGTGGGATCCTGTCTGTCTCACAAGTCCATAATGTTGGCGTTATCCTTAACTCCAGCCTTCATTCAACCCACACATTCGATCTGTTGTCAATTCCTTTAGGTTCTACCTTAATGATATTACTAAAATCTTAAGCAGCATGGCTCAGGAAAGAGCACGGCCTTGGTAATCAGAGATAATGGGTTCTAATCCCGGCTCCCTCACTTGACTGCTGTGTGACCTTGGGCAAGTTACTTAACTTCCCTGAGCCTCAGTTACCTCATCTGTAAATTGAGGATTAAGACTGTGAGCCCCACATGGGACAACATGATCACCTTGTATCCCCCCAAGTGCTTAGGACAGTGCTTTGCAAATAGTAAGCGCTTAAGAAATGCCATCATTATTATTATTATTCCTTTTCCTTGCCAACCAAACTGCTACGCCTTTGACAACTGAATTATCCTCCTCCCTGACCTCCCCTGTCCCCTGTTTCTCTCCACTCAAGGTCACACTTCACTGTGCTGCCCAGATGATTTTTCTACAAAAATGTTCAGTCCATGTCTCCCTACTCCTCAGGAACCTCCAGTGGTTATCCACCCAACTTTGCATCAAGCAGAAACATCTTACTGTCAGCTTTAAAGTACACAATCACCTTTAGGAAAAGCCATTTAGGAAAAGACAAACATTTCCAAAGCATGTTTAACAGGTTAAGTGCTTGGCCCAAACTTATTTAATAATCATGTGCCTTTTCCTAACCCATTTTTCAATGAAAATTGGTAGGAAGAAATATCTATGTCACTAAACCGTCATGACCCAGAGGGTAAGGAAATGGAAATCCAAGCCGTCACCAAAACCTGCCAGTCTCAGCTCCGCAACATTGCCAAGATCCGTCCTTTCCTCTCCATCCAAACTGCTAACCTGCTTGTTCAACCTCTCATCCAATCCTGTCTGGACTACTGTACCAGCCTCCTCTCCGATCTCCCATCCTCTTGTCTCTCCCCACTTCAATTCTTACTTCAAGCTGCTGCCCGGATTGTCTTTGTCCAGAAATGCTCTGGGCATGTTACTCCCCTCCTCAAAAATCTCCAGTGGCTACCGATCAACCTACGCATCAGGCAGAAACTCCTCACCCTCGGCTTCAAGGCTCTCCATCACCTCGCCCCCTCCTACCTCACCTCCCTTCTCTCCTTCTACAGCCCAGCCTGCACCCTCCGCTCCTCTGCCACTAATCTCCTCACCGTGCCTCATTCTCGCCTGTCCCACCGTCGACCCCCGGCCCACGTCATCCGCCGGGCCTGGAACGTCCTCCCTCCCCACATCCGCCAAGCTAGCTCTCTTCCTCCCTTCAAGGCCCTACTGAGAGCTCATCTCTCCAGGAGGCCTTCCCAGACTGCGCCGCCCCCCCTCCTCACCCCCTCCTCCCCCTCTCCATCCCCCCGCCTTGCCTCCTTCCCTTCCCCACAGCACCTGTTTATATGTTTGTACATATTTGTTACTCTATTTATTTATTTAATTTGTGCATATCTATTCTATTTATTTTATTTTGTTAATATGTTTTGTTTTGTTCTCTGTCTCCACCTTCTAGACTGTGAGCCCACTGTCGAGTAGGGACCACCTCTATATGTTGCCAATTTGAACTTCCCAAGTGCTTAGTACAGTGCTCTGCACACAGTAAGCACTCAATAAATACAATTGATTGATTGACTGATTGGAATTTCAGGAGTTCAAAGCAGAAATACCCAGTTACTTGCAAAAGTATACCATCAGGGTAACTTTATTCACAAGTCATTTGGGTGGAAAGAACGATGAGAATCATACCATTCCTTCCTTCCCCAAAACTCTGCTTGATTGGAAAGGAGAGGCAGAACACCCTCACGTGCAGCCTCCCCACCCTCTGAAGTCACTGATTTCAGTTTAGGAGGAGGTGACATAAAGCGGACAAATTCAGCACTAACTCTGAGATAGGAAGATAAAAGACTGTGGAAGAATCGGGGCCACAGAAGTAACCCTTCTCACCCATCCATGCTATCTATGGCCTCCTCCGTTCTGGAGGCCTGTAACCACTGAGCTGTGTTTCTTAGGGCCTCTTCTCCCTCACCTGCTGGATGGAAGTGGCTTCTCCTACAGCAAACTCCTTCTGCTTAGCGTCTTCACAGTAACTTTGGTAATCTCGACTCCTTTGGCGAACTCATTCGCTCCCATGGCTTCGACTACCACCTTTATGCAGATGATTTCCATAACTACATCTCCAGCCCTGATCTCTCTCCCGCTCTCCAGTCTCACAACTCCTCCTGCCTTCAGGGGATCTCTATTTTGGATATCCTTCAATCACCTCAAACTTAACATGTCTGAAACAGTGCTCCCTCCCGTGCCACACAAACCCTATCCTCTCCATGACTTTCCTGTCATTATAGATGGTACCACCATCCTTTCTGTTTCACAAGCCCATAACCATGTTTTCCTTGACACCTCTGTCTCATTCAACCCACATACTTCAATCTGTCACCAAATTCTGTCAGTCCCACTTTCAGAACATCACTAAAATCTGCCCTTTCCTCTCCATCCAAACTGCTACCATGTTAATAAAATCACTCATCCTACCCCACCTGGATTACTTCATCAGTCTCCTTGCTTATCTCCAGCCTTCTGTCTCTCCCCACTCCAGTCCATTACTTCACTTCTGCTGCCCAAAAACGTTCAGGACATGTCACACCCCTTCTCAAAACATTCCAATCGTTGCCCTTCCACCTCTGCATCAAATGAACTCCTGACCATTGGCTTTTAAAGCCCTCCATCACCTCAGCCCTCTACTTCACCTTGCTTCTCTCACTTCTCACCCAGCCCACACACTTTGCTCCTGTAGTGCTAACCATCTCACAATGCCTGACATATTGTAAGCATTTAAACAAGTACCATTAAACAAAACAAATCTAAACTAAACAAAAAAAAAACAAAACCAACTACTCACCCTTATCCTGCCTCTAGCTTGGAAACTCCCTCCCTCTTCATATCCAGCATACAATTACTCATCCCACCCTCAAAGTCTTATTACTGGTTCATCTCTTCCAAGAGGCCTTTCCATACTAAGCCCTCATTTCCTCTTCTTCCACTCCCTTCTACATTCTCCTCACACTTGGATTTGCACCCTTTACTCACCCCTCCCTCAGCACCACCTCACTTATGTATCTATCTGTACATTACGTTATTATGTAATAACATAATTTATTCATTGATTTTAATGTCTGTCTCTCCCTCAAGACCGTAAGCTGTTGTGGGTAGGGATTATGTCTATTAACTCTGTTAAATGGTACTCTTCCCAGTGCTTCGTACAATTCTCTGCACAGTAAGTGCACAATAAATACAACTGATTGATTGACTGCTCTACAACACCCTCTTAGCACTCAGATGAGAAGCAGCAGATGTCAATAACAAAGCTGAATTTATTTTGGTTTAAGAAAAACTATAAAATGTAGAAAACAGCTTCAGAACCTTACAGATTGGCAAACTTCTGTATAAGGGAGGAAATGGTATAGGACATGGTTACTCGGTCTGGTTGATGCTGCCACCAGAGAAATACTTCAAGGAGCACACAAAATGGAGGAAAATTCATACAGGTCACAGTTTAGAGTGCGATTATCTACCTCACAGTTGGAATCGCTGGTAAAGATCTGGAACAAATATACCTGTGGTAGTTTGGAAAAAGCCAATAAACTATGAGCTCTACTTGGATATTGATCCCAATAACAAGTTCTTTGTTTCAGCATGGAAGGAAGATTCTTTCATTTTTTACCATTAAAACATAAACCTTGTGAAAACTAGAATATCAAAGAATATACCCCTACTAAAATAGAACTATACAAGGAAAGTTTCTGGGAAGAAAGATTTGGGGCAGGGTCCAGGGTTTCTAGCAGGTGAAACAGATGACAGAGCTGATAAAATGGGGAATGAGACCCTCTTCAATCCACATTTGGGGCCAGTGTCTTCTACAGTTGAATCTGATATCTCTGCCTCCTGAGTGAATTGAAGCTCTTCAGAAAGCTAGAAAATTGTTTCACAGGATAGCACCCCTTAACACAGCTTCATGAACTGAGGTGACAATGGAGAAATAAATTTCTCTCCCTATTTTTAATAATTAGAGGCAAAAGCTTTCTTCTTTCTGGTGCCCATCCTTGGTGCCCCAAAATGAAGGAACAAATCATACTTCAGCAAGGACTGAAACAACAAGGTAGGTAATTCATTGACAGCAGGAATAAGAGAGGTTAAAAATGGAACTAGGAAGGTGAAGGAAAAATGGAGGGCAGTAAAACACTACGAATGGCAAAGCGAGTTTCAATGACCTGGTCTATGATGTGATTTCTTTCTATGATCCCTTTCTACCCACCATGAAGAGAAAGCACCTAGTACATCAGGGCATCAGCCTCTGCTCTGGAATCTGACTTCCCTTCTCCCATCCAAAGTTCTCTTTCAGCATGTCCTGGAATGAAAATAAGGGACACATTGTAGTGCTCAAGAAAGCCAGGGCACCATTGCACTGCCAATTGCTGAGTAACCAGCAGGCCTGTGGCAGGTAGAATTAGCAGTGAAGCTCTTCACAAATTCTACTAAGTCTTTGTCAGGATCTCCACCAATTTATATTCCTTTTTCAAGTGCAATTAAAGCAGCTCCTTGAACTGTTCTAAGATAATAACTACCTTCCCAGTCTCTTGGCTTGGTTTTAATGTTTGGGCAAGCTGAAAGATTGGAGAGACAGCAGAAGGTAAAGCAGGGTGGTAAGTTACTACAAAAGCTAAAGGTGGATGTGGAGGATGAGGTAAGGCACATTCAACTTTCTCAGTCAGGACAGTTTGTGCCATGGAGGGAAAATCACTGAAATTAGTTAATTCTTCTTACTTGCTTTTGCCCTGACTTGGCCTAATACAGCTACTGAGAATGCTATAAAACATTTAATCTAGGCTAATCTAAATATGCCCATCTCTTCCTTGCAGCCCCACAAACTATACTACAAATCAGGCCTTTGTGTCAAAAACTGTAGCTTCAGGAAGCTGGGAGGTCCCCCTTACCTCATCTTTGTAATCTCATTCCCCACACTGCTCATAAAGGGCAGGTCAAAAAGCCACCAATTAGAGAAGGAGGGAAGTGCCCACAAACTCCACACCCATATGCGAGGCAAAACAAAGGAAAACAAACCCATACAAGCTATATAGGCCTTTATAAACGAGACTTTAGTTTGGTTATATTATATACCTGGGATGTGGTACAGTAATTAGTAAAAAGGTGAAGGGAGGCAAGGGACTCTTTAGTGAAAGCCTGAACTACTTGTAACCGATTCTAAAGAACATGGTGGAATGCTTAATGCCCTCTGAGATGGCACCAATAGAGGGCAGGAGGGAAAAAGGTACAGTCAAGTTTTGGACTCATCCACTAAGGGTTATTTAGTTAGAAAGCATGACTGAAGGAAGATGGCCTCTCCATCTATTCTCAGCAACTTGGTCGCAGGCTCCAGAGATTCCGAGTGGAGTGGAGTTGATTCACTGAAGTCAGAAGAAATTTCCTGGGCCAAGTCACCTTTGTTCTCCACTTCTTCCTCCTCTTCCTCATCTGGGACAAATGTAGGACAAGATTAGGGATAACTGGGTCATTTAGCCCCTTACATTCATTCCAAAGTCTCTTGGCTCCTCAGACATAACAACCTTCTAGTGAAGAATCAGTAAGTTCCTAAGATCAGAAATGGGAAGGAAACCTAGGCACACAGGCCCTGCCCAACCAAATAAAGAAGATGCTCCTACCTTTTTTTTCAGGATCCAGGTGGTTTAGGGAGCAGGCCAGGCTGGTGAACTGCACGGAAGAGAAACCCCACAGGTTGTTAGAGTGGTTTGATCCCTTTATGAATTCTGTTCAGTCCTTGTAAGCCCCATTCCCATAATTTCACTGACCTCACCCATGATAGCAATAGGGGTCTTGCTCCTGTCCTGTGCCACACGATGTTCAATCAGATAGTACATGTATTCATCACAGAACAGCCAGATCAGGTGGAAGGAACCAAAGCTGGCAGCACCGTGCAAAGTCAGGTCCCGAATCACTAGGGAGCTATGGGAAATCCACATGTCAACTTCACTCAGTTTTGGCTCTAAAATCCTGCTTCTGAGTCCATTCGTAACTCTAGTCCTACCCATTTCTCTGATTCTAGTTCCAATCTGGCTCTGAGCTGTACTAGTGGTGATACTTATTAAATACTTATTTGGTGTAAAGCTCTGTACTAAGCATTGGTAAAAAGGCACGGGTGAATGGCCCCGGCCTTCAAGGGGTTTACAGTTTAAAGTGGCACCTTAACCCTAACCCCTACATCCTTGATCTTCCCTGAAATATCAATCTTGCTCTCCTATTTCCATTCCTGAATCTCAAATTTCTTATACCTGATTATGGCTTTCTATAATTCAATTCACTTCTGAAAATACCCTTCTCCACCCCTTACAAAACCTTTCCCTGATCATGTTCTAAGTGCCAAAAACATCAGTTCTTAGTGAGTGTCTCTGGACCCAGGCCCAATCTTTTGCCCACCTGTAGAAGGACCACTTGAGGATGAAGAGCTTGGCAGCCTTGGGGAAACTGGGGCTACCCTCGTATGGCTTGAGTACCTGGCTGACCACACAGTCCAGCCAGGATGCCCACTGCTCCAGGGAGTACTGTTGCTGTAGTGTCACCTTGAAGTCCTGCTCCAGTTGTTGCACTATACTGTTCTCACAGTGGCCCACCCATGAAGCCTGCTCCTAGAAGGGTATGGAGGAGGGGCAAGGTATTAGGGACCCTTTAAAAGCGGATAATTGCATTTTGAAATGCACTGAGCGTCTTCTCCATAATTCACCCCAAAATTGGAAATTCACTGATAACACAAAAGCATAAAGGGTGAAGCCTGGTTTAGGAATCAAGGAACTAAGATTATAGCATCAAATATGGATGGAGACAGTAAAAGATGAAAGAAAAGGAGGAAAGATTTGTGCCCCAAATAAATATGTTCCCATCCCATTCCTCTGGCCTCTCTGACATTCTGGGGTTTCCTGTGCTTCCTTGATTCCAGGCAGGACCGCACAAGAGGGTACCTGGATATCTGCAAAGTCAACACGGTTGAGGTCACTGAGCATCTGGTTAATCTGCACTGTATTCTGCAGCACGCCTCGAGCTCCTTGTGCCAGATGATTGAGAGAAGTGTAGCGCCGCAGAGTCTGGGCGAAGGTACTTGCAGTTGCCACCTGTAGGTCAGGATTCTACAATGAGTGGGTTCAGGGTCTCCTTACCTTTTGTCTGCCTGGTTGTCAGCAGATGGAAGGAGAAGCCTGCACCAAAAATCTACTAGAACCGACTAACAGTTCACCGAGTGGGAACTCACTTCCTGGGGAAATTTGGGAAATGAGTGGAGAAAGCTCAGGTAGTGTTAAACAGGGATGACAAGGGATCTCTATGGTGAGAGGATCTGAGATTGAGAGACTGAGGACCCTCCTTCCACCTATCAATCACTTTACCTTCACAAACACCATCTCCTCTGGAATATTCATCATGGCATTGGTGAGCCAGCTTTCCAGGCTTTTGGCAAAATTTCTGATAGCTTGCATCAAGATACCTGAGCAATAGGTAGGCAGTAATGAAGTCATTCCAACCCCCCAGGAAAGCTCCACCTTCAATGTCACTGTCCTCCCTTTTTCTAATACCCTGGTCACTCACTGGGGATAGGACGTAGCACATCTGGAATGAGAATCTCCACTAGGCCCTGGTACAGCAGGTTGTCACAGTCTTTGGTCCACCTGAGCACAGACTTATACTTGGATAAGATAACCAGACGATTCTTAGGTAACCGCTTCTCAGCTTCATCACAGCTACAAATATGGATGCAGAGAAACCCTTAGAGTCATTCAGAGTAAAAGTAAATTTGTCAGTCCAACACCAATCTCCCACCCAACCCCAACCCTCTCTCAGTCAGGCATTCATCCTCCAACTCAGAACCTGGCTTTGGTCTATTCCAAGACTCTACCTAGCTAACCTACCCTCAACTTCATGCCATAGCAGTTTGATTCCAAACACCTGTCCAACCTGCTTCCAACATCCTGTCCAGACTAGCTAACTTGCTTGTAGTACTTGATCTAGGACAGTTTTATTCCCTATGGCCAGCAACATGCCATCTTCTCTAATGTAGTTCTCTCTATTCCAGCCCCAGGACTCACATTTCTTGGAGCATTGGGATACTCACGTTACCATGAAAGGACCCTCCTTGGGCTGGGCAAGATTGCATCTCCAAAACGTTTTCCATAAGGACTCCAGCAGGGTGAACTTCAGGTTGATTATCATGTTGATAATGGCCTGGGAGGAGGACAGAGGATGAAAGCACTGCCCACTCAGTGCTCTATTAGTGGGGAAATAAATGTGAATGTCATTATATCTAGTCTCCTGCTCTAAGTAGTGTGCTGCTACATTTGCTACTAACTGGAGTACCATAATGGATCCCACAGCCCTACCCAGTCTCTTGCTCAATCCTATCTCCTTACCCAACTGCACCCATACCTCGCAGTGTTCCCGGTACAGGATCTGAAAGGCCTTCACATCCTCAACCCCGATACCCTCCGGTAACATTTTGCCCTGCAGATTGAGTTCCGTGAAGTCTGGGAGGCTCCATGATGCATCTGAAGGATGGAAAAGCTTAGAATGGTTAGGATGGTCCCAAATGATCCCTCTTTCTCTTCCATCTTCGTGCTTGCCTCTCAGTTGTTACTGGTGGTTCTAGAAGGATTCAAAGCATTGCTGTTGTAATCAAGTCTAGGATGCAGAGTGTCTCAGGACCCTGAGGTTCAGGATTCTAGGACTAACGGAGAAAGGAGTGACAGCACGAGGGGAAATGGGCTCTTACCCAAGAAATGCTGACACTGCTGGATTTGTGAATTGATGTCAGAAAGTCCTGACTCCTGCTGCTGGCACTCAGCCACACCACTGATCAGTCGATCCACCTTCTGGATAGGCTTGAGCCTATAAACAATGAAGACCAAGGATATTTTACCTGGGCCTTCTTTCAAAGCTTGCCAGCTACCCCTTTGGTTGTATCAAAGCATTTGCCCCTCCTTTCTTTCCTCCCTGAACACCAGCTTCAACTATTCACACTCCAGTGGCTTTTTCCCCCATTGCTTTCAAACATTCTCATTTCTCTCCTATTCTAAAATACCCCTCCCTTGACCGTAATGTTCTCTCCAGTATTCACCCCAATTCCCTCCTACCACTCCCATCGCTCCTTTGCCAGAGAAACTGTGTGGCCCAGAGGATACAGCACAGATCTGGGAGTCAGAAAGACCTGGGTTTTACTTCTGGCTCCGCCACTTGTCTGCTGTGTTATTTGGTCAAGTCACTTCACTTCTCTAGGCTGCAGGTACTCCATCAATAAAATGGGGATGGAAATTGTGAGTTCCAATGGGGTTGGACTGTGTCCAACCTGATTTGCTTGTATCCACCCCGGAGCTTTGGTACAGTGCAAATGCAAGATACTCTGGGCCCTCCAACACCTTCCCCTCACACCGGAGGTCTGTGCCTGACAGAAAGGCAGCAGCCACCCAGTGATCACTCGGGAAACCAGAGCCAAAAAACTGAATAATGGGGAGGGTCTTCTCCACTGATGCAGGTGTCCAAGGATCTACCTGGGGGAGGGACCCTGAACCCTCCAGCCCCCTACTCTCACACCAGAAGCCTAAGATTGAGCCAGAGAGAAGGGCCGATTACCACCCCAAGACCCACTGGGCAAGACAGGGGACCTAAACTGAGGCAAGGAGAGAGTCTTCGCCACAGCTGCTGGTGACCTAGGGTCTGCCTGGGGAAAGGGACACCGAACCCTCCCTCTCACACTGGAGGCCTAAAATCAAGCCACAAAGGAGGGCTCCCGACCATCCCAGCACCCAGTCGGCAAGCCAAGGGCAAAAAAATAAAAATAAAACTGATACAAAGGGAGGGTTTCCGCCACCCCATGGCTCCTTCCTCCCCCCACCGCGAGGGACCTGGGATCACCACGGAGGAAAGGTAAGCGGGGACCTCTGGCACCTCCGCTCCCCATTCAGGCCTAACACTGCTCCAGAGAGAAGGGCTGCTGACCACCCCAGCACATACTCGGTAAGCCATGGACAAAAACCTGAAGTAAGGGGAGGGTCTCCACCACCTGGTACCCCTCTCCCCTCATTCCGGTGGCCCGAGATCATGCTGAAGGGATGGGTCATCCCTGTAATATGAATGCCTGAGGACTGAACAAAAGGGAGGGTCACCCCAGCCATGCCAACTGGAGGGCCAGTACTGCTGAGAGAGAAGAGGCCCCCCCTTCTTCTCAGCCCCATGCACCAAGGGAGGGGACTATGTCTTTGTCATTGCCCCCTCCCTCCATCCGTACACCAAGGACTTGGGTCTGCACGAGGAAGGACTCCCCAATCCCCACCCCTCCATACACCAGGACCCAGATCCCTGTCCAAGAAGACGGACAGTGAGATGGAAACTAAGGAGATAATGTGTCAACAGTCATCCAGGAGCAACTAGGGATTTGAGGGCACTGACTCATTCGCTCCAGACAGACGCTTTTAATGACTCGCTAATCTTAGCTCAGAACTTGTGGAGTCCCGCAGCTGGGAGCCACTGACTCGCCACTTAATAAAGGAATTAGCCAGAGCCCACTGGGTTTAAAGATCAGTGGCTGCAGCTCCGGACCTCATTTCTCTTACTCCCTAGCCCCACCATGTTTCTTCAGTCCTAGCCCTCTCGTCTCCCCTCCCCTGTCCCCTGCACCCAGCACTCCTCTTTATCCCCTCCTCAAACGCCGGCCCTCCTCAGTGTGCTCCCACCCAACCCCTTCCCACCCCGTGTGTCATCCCCACTCGTCTCCCCTGCCTCATCCCTGTCATCCAGTCCCACCGCTGCCCCTTGTCCCCCTCCCTCCATCCTGGCCCCCACCAGCTCACGACCATTCAACCCCTTCCTACCTCACACTACGCCCGCCCCACACACTTTCCCCACAGCTCCAGCAAAATGTGCCCTGTGGAACACCCACTCCATCATAGGGAAGCTTCCCTTCATTATTGACCTGTTTTTGACCCAATCACTGCTCCTCCTCATCATCCCTGAAACCTGGCTCTCCCTAGATGACATAGTCTCCCCTGCAGGTCTCTCCAGAGGGGGCCTTTAATCAGGCATATTTATTGTGCACTTACTGTGTGTCTAACACTGTACTAGGGGCTTGCAAGAGTACAATAAAGCAATAGACACATCCCCTGCCCATAACCTGCTCACAGTCTAGAGAGACAGACATCAATACAAATACATTTATTAAAGATATATACATAAGTGCTGTGGGGCTGGGATGGGGGAAGAAGAAAAGGGAGCAAGTCAGGATGACACAGAAGGTAGTGGGAGAAAAGGTCTTAGTCAGGGAAGGCCTTCCAGAGGAGATATGCCCTCAACAAGGCATTGAAGTCGGGGATCGTAATTGTCTGTCAGAATTGAGAAGGGAGGGTATTCCAGGCCAGAGGCAGGACACAGGCTAGAGGTTGACTGTGAGATAGGCACAGTGAGGTTACCATTACAGCAGGAGAGTGCGTAGGCTAGGTTGCAGAAGGAGAGCAGCAAAGTGAGGTAGGAGGGGCCAAGGTGATGGAGTGCTTTACAGCCAGACTCACTGGGAAAGGAGATGGCAGCTTCCTTTCCATGCCCCAGTGCCATTTTCTCATCATTCCACCTACCACATCCTTTTCTTTTCCTCCCTTTGCAGCCCATATCATCAACCTCCAGCTCCCACTCCTGATGCTACTAAGGATCATCTACCACTTCCTAGGTCTCACCTCCAACTTCTTTAACGATTTTGGTCTCGTTCTCACATTCCTTCTCTCTCTCCCCCATGCCTATGTTGATCCTTGGGGACTTCAACATCCATACAGAAGTTCCTGTTGACCTTTCTGCTGCCTACCTTCTATCAATCCTCAACCCCACTGACCTCCTCCCCCCACCCTACCTCACCCACTCACCAACCTGGACACACACACCTTCACCTCTAGCCACTGATCACTCTCTACCCTCACCAACTCTGAAATCCCTCTATCTGACCACAGTCTCCTCACCTGCCTTCTCTCCCACACACCTCCTCCTGCTATTTCTATACTGTTCCTCCACACAGACCACCATCTTTTGACCCCATTCAGTTTTCTCAACTCATCATACCCCATTTAGACTCCACACCCAAACTACCTTCCCTTGATGACACTCTTTTGACATCACTCTTTCCACTCAACTTGTCTCACTTGCTGCCCGATCCCTTTATCAATCCCGCACCACTAAGCCACAGCCCTGGATCACCTCCACAGTCCTCCTCCTTCACTCTTGTACACGAGACGCAGAGCGCTGCTGGAGGAAATCTAGGTATCAGGTCACCTTCTAGACTGTGAGCCTGCTGTTGGGTAGGGACCATCTCTTTATGTTGCCGACTTGTACTTCCCAAGCACTTCCTACAGTGCTCTGCACACAGGAATTTGCTCAATAAATACAACTGAATGAATGAATGAATGTGGTCATTGTAGCCATGGTAGTGAATGTGTTTTCCAAGGGAGTGGGTGTAGTGGAGAAGAGAAGGGGACCCAGAACTGAACCTTGAGGGACACCCACAATTAAGGGGTGGGAGGCAAAGGAGGAGCCTAAGGAGACTGAGAATGAGCAACCAAAGAGATAGGAGAGCAAGGGGAGTCCAGTGTCAGCGAAGCAGAGGATGCATAATATTTCTAGGAGAAAGGGTGGTTGACAGTGTTGAAGGTAGCTGAGTGGTCGAGAAGGAGTAGAGGTCACTGAATTTGGCAAGAAGGAGATCATATGTGACCTCTGAGAGAGTGGTTTCTGTGTAGTGAAGGGGATGGAAGCCAGATCGGTGGGGATCAAGAAGAGAATTAGAGGAGAAGAACTTTAGACTATGGGTGTAGACAACTCACTCAAGGAGTTTGGAGAGAAATGGTAGGAGAGAAATGGGGCAATAAATGGTTGGAGCCATGGTGTTAAAGGAGGATTTTTTAGGATAGATGAGAACTGAGCGTGTTTGAAAGCAGAAGGGAAAAGCCCAGTGGAGAGTGAACAGTTGAAGAGGGTATTCACGGAGGGAAGAAGAGAGAGGGTAACTGTTTGATAAGGTGTGAAGGGATGGAATAGGGTGCACAGGTGGAGGGCCTGGATTTTAACAGTAGGCAGGAGATCAGTCAATCAATCGTATTTATTGAGCGCTTACTGTGTGCAGAGCATTATACTAAGCGCTTGGGAAGTACAAGTCGGCAACACATAGAGACAGTCCCTACCCAACAGCGGGCTCACAGTCTAGAAGAGTGGGCTCACGGTCTAGAGATCTCCTCTAGAGATACTGCTGGGAAAGATGGGAGAGTTGCAAAAGGGGCAACAGGAGGGAGGGACTGGAGAGGAGCAGGGGGGATTTTAGGGAGACCATGCCGGACCATATTTCCTTCTGCTGCCTGGATCATTTCTCTAAAAAAATATCCAATCCATGTCTTTCCACTCCTCTACTTTATGTGGTTGCCCACCCACCCCCCTAGAAAACAAATCTCTTTGTCACCGGCTTTAAAGCATTCACTCATCTCTCCCACTCATACCTTACCTCTTTGATTTCCTACAGCAGCCCAGACCATACATTTCACTACTGCAATGCCAACCTACCTGCTGTTCCTTGATCCTGTTTATCCTGACATCAACTGCTTGGCCGCATCCCCGCATTGGCATATAACTTCCTCCCCCTATATTGTGATGGACCACCACACTGTCTCCTTCAAAATTCCTCCTAAAATTACATCTCCTTTAAGAAGTCTTCCCTGACTTGGCCCTCAACTCCCCTTCTTCCTCTCCCCTCTGCATCATCTATTCACTTGGATTTGTACCATTTAAGCATTTGATATTTACTCCACCTCAGGTCCACAGCACTTATGTGCATATCCACATAACTTTAATGTCTGTCTCCCCTTCTAGATGGTAAGTTCCTAGTGGGAAGGAAATGTGTGTATCAATCTCTGTTGTTTTGTACTCCCCCAAGCGGTTAGTACAGTATTATGCATACATTAAGGGCTCAAGAAACCTCATTGATTTAAAAAATAGAATCTGTTTGTAAACAGATTCTGGGACCAAGGATCAGCTTGGGGATATTGAAATTGGTAGTTGATTTCCCTTGCTATGAACCATTCTAGGACCATTCTCATTACCCTATTTCGGAAATTTTGAAAGAGATTAGGAGGGGGAGAAAGGAAATCTCCAGAAAGGACTTTGCGTTGTACTGAGGTCTCTTCAGCCACTTTCTTAGGTCTCCAGTTTCTCCTTTTGCTAACAGAAAAGGTTGGGAGCCCCAGCTACGCAAATCTCATTCTTTTACATATATTAAGCAGTTCAACTTCCTCTGCTATAAAATAAGCACTCCATCAACCAAAAAGGTTGGTTGCAGAAAATTCAGAACGGTTTATTCTCCCTCATACCCCTTAACTTTCCAGGAAATGCATTCTTTTGGTATCGAGAAGTCAATCAAAATCAATCATATTTACTGAGTCCTTACTCTAGACCATGAGCCTGTTGTTGGGTAGGGATTATCTCTATCTGCTGCCGAACTGTACTTTCCAAGTGCTTAGTACAGTGCTCTGCACACAGTAAGCACTCGATAAATACTACTGAATGAACAAATGAATGAACTCTAGGCAGCGCATAGTACTGTGTGCTGTGAGAGTACAACAAAACAGAGTTACTGGATATGTTTCCTGCTCAGGAGGATCTTACAGTTTAGAGCCACTTGAGCCTCTTCCAAATGCAGATATAGGGGGCACAACTCTAACTTGATTTTTAATAAGCTGAAAAGATATTTAATTAGTCCATTAGTGAGAAACATTTTTAAAAATCACTTTCCCCTACCTCTAACAGGTTTCCCTTTCCCAGGATCACTTCTGCTTTCCCCCAAACATCTTGGTGTTCTCTTTTTTGTCATCCCCATCACCACCTCTCAGGGAATTCCAGGTTTCATATTCAAACCCCTTCTGGGTACTTTCTTCAGTATTTCCATAAAATAATGGTAATAACTAAAATAGCAATACTAAGTATTAGGGAAGTTCCTTCATTCAGTCGTACTTATTGAAAGCTTACTGTGTGCAGATCACTGTACTAATTGCTTGGAAAGTACAAAGACTAAGCCCCCTTTCCCAAACTAAGCCCTCTTTTCCTCAGCTCCCCCTCCCTTCCACATCATCTCAACTTGATTCCTTTGCTCTTTCCCCCAGCCCCTCAGCACATACATATATATATATTATATTATATGTATATATATATATATATATATATACACACACATATATATGTATATGAATATGTATGTATATATATATACATACATATATATGTATGTGTATATATATATACATACATATATATGTGTGTGTGTGTATATATATATATATATATATATATATACATGTGTATATCTATAATTCTGTTCATTTAAATTCATGTCTTTACTTGTATTGATGTTTGTCTCCCTCTTTCTAGACGGTAAGAATGCTGTAGGCAGGGATTGTCTCTCTTCATTGCTGAATTGTATTTTCCAATTAATTAATTAATTAATGATGGTATTTGTTAAGTGCTTACTATGTGCAAAGCACTGTTCTAAGCGCTGGGGAGGTTACAAGGTGATCCTGTTGTCCCATGGGGGGTGCTCACTGTCTTAACCCCCATTTTACAGATGAGGTAACTGAGGCACAGAGAAGGTAAGTGACTTGCCCAAAGTCACACAGCTGACAGCTGGTGGAGCCGGGATTTGAACCCATGACCTCTGACTCCAAAGCCTGTGCTCTTTCCACTGAACCACACTGCTTCTCTTAGTAGAGTACTCTGCACACATTAAGCACTCAATAAATACGATTGAATCAATGAATGGATGAATGAATGAATGCAAAATAATCATGTTGGTCACTGTTGCTGGCCCAAACCAGATTCACAGTCTAAGGAGGAGGGAGAATAATGGACCGTCCAATTTAGAAGTGACAAACTGAGGCTCAAAAAAGTTAAATGACATGCCCAAGGTTAAACATCAGGCAAATAGTGAATCTGGGATTAGGACCCAGGTCTTCTCACTCCCACTCCTAAGGTTGTTCTCTTTAAGGTCCTATGCCTCTCATGCCAAATCAGCTGATTCACATGATTGCTTTCGCCAATCAAGATTATAAGCCTTTTTCTTCATTCTATTCACTCCTTAGATCCCAACTCAAGAAAGTTCAGTGGTTGCCCATCCACTTCCACATCAGTCAGAAACTCCTAACCATCGGCTTTAAGGCACCCAGTCCCCTAGCCCCCTACTACCTTACCTCATTGAATTTCCACTACAATCCAGCCCATACACATCACTCAGCTCCTGCAACAATCTCACTGTGTCTCGATCTCATCTACTTCACTGCTCACACCTTGCCCGTTTTCCTCCCTCTGAGCCTCCCCTTTATATCTAGCAGTCCACCACTCTCCCTACTTTCAGAGCCTTGTTAAAATCATATCTCCTTCAAGAGGCTGTCCCAGACCTAAGCCATTTATTTCAGTGTTGGCTGTTTCCTCTGCATTAACTGTGCACTTATTTTGTGTGTCACTTAAGGACTTTGACACTCCTCATGCCCCCAGAGTACTTATGGAAATGGGAAAACAGTGGAGTATGAGGACATTCCTTTGCATAATTGCTATGGGGTTTGGGTTAGAATCAAGTGTGTATGGGGTAATAATAATAATAGTAATAATAATAATAGCAGTAGTAGTAATATTGGTATTTGTTAAGCACTTCCTATGTGCCAAGCACTGTTCTAAGCGCTGGGGAAGATACAAAGGTAATCAGGTTGTTCCATGTAGGACTCACATTCTTCATCCCCATTTTACAAATGAGGTAACTGAGGCACAGAGAACTGAAGTGAATTGCCTGAAGTCACACAGCTTGTAAGTGGCGGAGCCAGGATTAGAACCCACGACCTCTGACTCCCAAGCCCGACTTCTTTCCACTAAGCCACGCTGCACACACCAAGTGCATAGTTGATGGTGAGGGCAGAGTAGCTAAGGGAAAAGGAAGTTTAGTCAGTGAAGGCCTCTTGAAGGAGAGTTTACAGGGTACTTTCTGTCTAGGTGACAAGAAACTCACGGGAGGTCAGTTTAGGTAGAAAATGAAGAGGTCCATTTTAGACATATTAAATTTGAGGGGTTGGCAAGGCATGTATAGAAATGCAGAACTGCATAAATAGATCTGGGAATTACCCACATAGAGAAGGTAGCTGAAGCCAAGGGAGTGAATGAGTTCTCCAAGGGAGTGAGTGTGGAAAGAGAATTGAAGGGGACCCAGGTCTGAGTCTTAAGGGACTCCAGACTGTACCTGGACTGTATCCGGCCTGCTTAATTTGTATCTATCCCAGTGCTTAGAATAATGCTTGACACTTGGTAAGTGCTCAACAAACGGGGCATGTAGTAAGTGCTCAACAGACACTACTAAGAAAAGGACTCCCACAGTGAATAAAGGGGGCACGTCCAAGTACAAGGGCAACACAGAAGGGAGTGGGAAAACAGGAAATGAGGGATTAGTCAGAAAAGACCTCTTGGAGGAGGTGTGCCATCAGTAAAGCTTTGAAGGTGGGAAGAGTGATTCCCTGACAGATATGTACTGTGTGACCTTGGACAAGTCACTTCACTTCTCTGTGCCTCAGTTACCTCATCTGTAAAATGGGGATTAAAGCTGTGAGCCCCACGTGGGACAACTGATTACCTTGTATCTACCCCAGGGCTTAGAGAAGTGCATAGGAAGTGCTTAGCAAATTCCATAATAATAATAATAATAATATGAGGAGGGAGGGCATACCAGAACAGAATCAGGACATGGGCAAGAGGTCAGCAGTGAGAGAGATGAGGTCAAAATACAATACAGCCAGCACACTTCGCTCCTCTAATGCTAACTTTCTCACTGTACTTCGAGCTTGTCTATCTTGCCCCCAGTCTCTTGACCACTTTCTGCCTCTGGCTTGGAACACCCTCCCTCCTCCTATGCGACAGATAATTAGTCCCTCTGCCTTCAGAGTCTTGTTGAAGGCCCATCTCTTCTAAGAGGCCTTCACTGACTAGCCCTCCTTTCCTCTTCTCCCACTCCCTTTTGCATCACCCTGACTTGCTCACTTATTCATCTCCCTTCCCAGTCCCATGGCCCTTATGTGCAGATCTGTAATTTATTTATTTAATATAGACTGTAAGCTCATTGTGGACAGGGAATGTGTCTATGTATTGTTAAACTCTACTCTCCCATGCACTTAGTACAGTGCTCTGCACACAGTAAGCACCCAATAAATATGACTGACTAAACTGCCTGACGTTCTCCCCCGGCCTGGACCTTCCTCCCCATCGATATACACCAGACCACCACTCTCTCCACCTTCAAGGCACTGTTACAGTTACACATCCCCCAAGGGGCCTTCCCTGATTGAACCACTTTTTCCTTGGCTTGCTCTCCCTCTGTGTTGTCTATGCACTTGGATTTGTGACCTTTGGACATTTGATATCTGCCCCATGCCTAACTCTAAAGAATTTATGCATATATCTTTAAAGTATGTATTATAAGTTATTTATTTCTATTATTGTCTCTCTCCCCCTCTAAACTGTAAGCTCAATATGGGCATGGACGCTCCCCAGCCTTGGCTTCACAGACTCCGTCCTTTCCTGGTTCTCGTCTTAGCTCTCCGGCCGTTCATTTTCAGTCTCCTTCGCAGGCTCCTGCTCCCCCTCCCATCCCCTTACTGCAGGGGCTCCTCAAGGGTCAGTTCTTCGTCCCCTTCTGTTCTCTATCTACACTCACTCCCTTGATGAACTCATTCACTCCCATGGCTTCAACTATCAGCTCTATGCTGATGACACCCAAATCTACATCTCTACCCCTAACCTCTCTTTCCCTCCCTCCAGGCTCATATCTCCTCCTGGCTTCAGGACATCTCCATCTGACCATCTAAAACTCAATACGACCAAGACTGAACCCCTTATCTTCCCTCCCAATCCCTGCCCTCTCCCTGACTTTCCTGTCACTGTAGACGGCACTACCATTCTTCCTGTCTCATCAGCCCGCAATCTTGGCGTCATCCTGGACTCTGCTCTCTCGTTCACCCCACACATCCAATCCATCACCAAAACCTGCAGGTCTCACCTCCACAACATTCCCAAGCCCGTTGTTGGGTAGGGACCGTCTCTATATATTGCCGACTTGTACTTCCCAAGTGCTTAGTACAGTGCTCTGCACACAGTTAGCACTCCATAAATATGATTGAATGAATGAGTGAATGCCCTTTCCTCTCCATCCAGACTGCTACCTTGCTGGTTCAATCTCTCATCCTATCCCGACTGAATTACTGCATCAGCCTCCTCTCTGATCTCCCATCCTCCTGTCTCTCCCTACTTCAGTCTATACTTCACTCTGCTGCCCAGATTATCTCTGTACAGAAACGCTCTGGGCATGTTACTCCCCTCCTCAAAACTCTTCAGTGGTTGCCTGTCAACCTACGCATCAAGTAAAAACTCTCACTCTTGGCTTCAAGGCTCTCCATCACCTCGCCCCCTCCTACCTCACCTCCTTTCTTTCCCTCTACAGCCCAGCCCGCACCCTCCATTCCTCTGCCGCTAACTTCCTCACTGTGCCTCGTTCTCGCCTGTCCCACCATCGACCCCTGGCCCACATCCTTCCCCTGGCCTGGAATGCCCTCCCTCCACACATCCGCCAAGTTAGCTCTCTTCCTCCCTTCAAAGCCCTACTGAGAGCTCACCTCCTCCAGGAGGCCTTCCCAGACTGAGCCCCCTTTTTCCTCTCCTCCTCCCCATACCCCCCACCCTACCTCCTTCCCCTCCCCATAGCACTTGTATATATTTGTACAGATTTATTACTCTATTTATTTTACTTGTACATATTTACTATTCTATTTGTTTTGCTAATGATGTGCATATAGCTTTAATTCTATTTGTCCTCACGATTTTGACACCTGTCTACATGTTTTGTTTTGTAGTCTGTCTCCACCTTCTAGACGGTGAGCCCATTGCTGGTTAGGGACCGTCTCTATAGGTTGCTGACTTGTACTTCCCAAGCGCTTATTACAGTGCTCTGTACACAGTAAGTGCTCAACAAATACGAATGAATGAATGAATGAATGAATGAATGAATGAATGAATGAATGAATGCATGAATGCATGAATACATGAATGAATGAATGGATCATGTCTATGATCATCTCCTCCTTTTAGACTGTGAGCCCCTTGTTGGGTAGGGGCCATCTCTATATGTTGCCAACCTGTACTTCCCCAGCGTTTAGTACAGTGCTCTGCACACAGTAAGCACTCAGTAAATACGACTGAATGAATGAATGAATGAATGAATGTCCTTTGATTCTGTTGTATTGTACTACAAGAATTGTCCGTTTATTGTTGTATTTACTCTCCTAATAACAATAACTGTGGTAGTCTTCAAGTGCTTACTATGTGACAGGCACTGTTCTAAGTATTGGGGTGGACATAAGCAAACTGGGTTGGACAAAGTGCATATCCCGCATGGGGCTCACAGCCTTAATCCCATTTTAAAGATGAGGCAACTAAGACACAGAGAAGTGAAGTGACTTGCCCAAGGCCAAACAGAAGACAAGTGACGGAGCCAGAATTAGAATCCATGACCTTCTGACTCCCAGGCCCAAGCTCTATCCACTATGTCATGCTTCTTCTCCCAAGCACTTAGTAATGTTCTGCCAGTGGTACAGCTTGAACTGCCAAAAAGAAGGTAAAAATAGGTTTTGGGTCAGAGAGGTATGGATGAGGTGGTAGAAGGAAGAAAGAGAGCTCAGATAGGCTGTACATCAGATAATAAACAGGCTGCCTGAGGAACTGTACTCTTCCAATTGTTTAGTACAGCGTTCAGCACCCAGTAAGCACTCAATAAATACCATTGATCATCATCATCATCATCAATCGTATTTATTGAGCGCTTACTATGTGCAGAGCACTGTACTAAGCGCTTGGGAAGTACAAATTGGCAACATATAGAGACAGTCCCTACCCAACAGTGGGCTAAGATTGTGGGCACTCCATTAGAGATGGACATAACAATAATGATATGGCACTCAGCCTCAATCCTTCAACGTGTAAAATGCAGCCCAGCTCAGTAAAGGAGATCAAAAACTCTCATTGGCAGATGATAGTATGCAAGAGATGTCCAGGACCCCAGAGGTAAGCAGTGGTACTTGAAGATATAAAATACTCATACAATAATACTGATAATATGCTACGATCATTTCATCAGTCCATCAGTCCACTAGTATTAATTGCGCACTTACTTTGTGCAGAGTGTAATACTAAATGTGAAGAAGCATGTATACTTCATGCCGCTGCCTGGATTGTCTTTGTCCAGAAACGCTCTGGGCATGTTACTCCCCTCCTCAAAAATCTCTAGTGGCTACCAATCAACCTATGCATCACGCAGAAACTCCTCACCCTCGGCTTCAAGGCTCTCCATCACCTCGTCCCCTCCTACCTCACCTCCCTTCTCTCCTTCTACAGCCCAGCCCGCACCTTCCGCTCCTCTGCCGCTGATCTTCTCACCGTGCCTCGTTCTCGCCTGTCCCGCCATCGACCCCCGGCCCACATCATCCCCCTGGCCTGGAGTGTCCTCCCTCCCAACATCCGCCAAGCTAGCTCTCTTCCTCCCTTCAGAGCCCTGCTGAGAGCTCACCTCCTCCAGAAGGCCTTCCCAGACTGAGCCCCCTCCTTCCTCTCCCCCTCATCCCCCTCTCCATCGCCCCCATCTTACCTCCTTCCCTTCCCCACAGCACCTGTATCTATGTATATATGTTTGTACATATTTATTATTCTATTTATTTATTTATTTTACTTGTACATATCTATTCTATTTATTTTGTTTTGTTAATATGTTTGGTTTTGTTCTCTGTCTCCCCCTTCTAGACTGTGAGCCCACTGTTGGGTAGGGACTGTCTCTATATGTTGCCAACCTGTCCTTCCCAAGCGCTTAGTACAGTGCTCTGCACACAGTAAGCGCTCAATAAATACAATTGATTGATTGATTGATTGATTAAAGACAGTAGGCACATCTTTACCTGGAAGGAGCTTTAAAAGTAGTTGGGGACACAGATAAAATATAAATTACAGATACTATCATGGTATTTATTTAGCTCTTACTGTGTACCAACCACTGAACTAAGAGCTGAGATAGTTGCCAGTTAACCACGTTGGACCCAATCCTTTTCCCAGGGGGCTCACAGTCTCTTGATGCACAAATCGATGCCTCCATTACCACCCTCTCCCTTGTTCTCCTGCCTCTCCACTGATCTCACACCACTTAACCCACAACCTTGGTTCAGCTCCATAGTACAATTCCTCAACTCCTTTGCCCAAGCTGCAGAGCACTGTTGGTGACTTTGTCCACCGTACATTCATCTAACTTGCTTCAATTTGGTCCTTTCTTGTATCAGACAACAACACTTTTCCTTCCTAATTCACTTCCATACCCATTGCCCCACAGCTCTTCTGGACATTTAACTTCCCTTTCAAGCCTCCTGTCTCCCTGTCTTGGCCATCTCTTTCCCCAAATGCCTTGGCCTCAACGTCATCAACAAAATTAAACCGTCAGGCGTGATCTCCCTAAAATCTCCCCGGCTCCTCTGCAGTCCCCTGCTCCTCCTCACCTTCTTCTACTCTCCCTACATTCCCTGCAGTGACTCAAGAAGAGATCTCTCATCTAGTCTCTAAATCAGACCCCTCCCCTTGTGCTTCTGACCTCATCCTTTCATATCTTTTCATATCTTTCATATCCCTTCTAGACTGTGAGCCCCTTCTAGACTGTGAGCCTGTTGTGGGCAGGGAGTGCCTCTGTTGCTGCACTGTACTTCCCAAGCGCTTAGTACAGTGCTTTGCACATAGTAAGTGCTCAATAAATACAACTGAATGAATGAATGAATGAATGAATGAATGTATATATATTCATTATACATTTAATATTTTTGATGCATTTTACAGCACTTAAGAGTTTCTCTATGCGTCATACTAACTCTGGGGTAAACACAGGATAATCCATATTTATTCAGTGCTTACTGTTTGCAGAGCACTGTACTAAAGCAATTAACAAGATGGATACAATCCACGTCCCACATAGGACTGAGAGTCCTCAA
>NW_024044833.1:106326-110525 GCF_015852505.1 Tachyglossus aculeatus | reverse complement strand
TGAAGATGGAAGTTAAGGAGGGGAGGAGGGAAGAGGTGAGAGATTTCCTAAGATGAGAGGGAATGGGGTCAGAAGCACAGGTGGCTGGAGTAGCACTTGAGAGGAGGGAGGAGATCTCATCTGAGGATACTGCTGGGAAGGATGGGAGAGTAGCAGAGAGGGTTGAGAGCAGGGGGCTTGGAGAAGGGGGAGGAGTGACTTCGAGGAGCTCAGACCTGATGGAGTTAATTTTACTGATGAAGTAGGAGGCCAGATCGTTGGGGGGTGAAGGAAGGAGGAGGGGGAGGAACAGGGGGCCTGAGAAGGGAGTTAAATGTTAAAAATCTTGTTAGTTTAAATTAATTAACTTCAAATTAATTAACTTAAGTTGATTTAAATTTAATTTAGACACCCAAATCTACATCTCCTCCCCTGTTCTCTCTCCCTCCCTCCAGGTTCACATCTCCTCCAGCCTTCAAGACACCTCTTCTTGGATGTTCTCCCACCTCTTCAAACTCTACATGTCCAAGACACCCAAATCTACATCTTTGCCCCTGCTCTCTCTCCCTCCCTCCAGGCTCATGTCTCCTCCTGCCTTCAGGACATCTCCACCTGGATGTCTGCCTGCCACCTAAAACTCATTATTCCAAGACTGAACTCCTTATCTTCCTTCCCAAACCCTGTCCTCTCCCTGACTTTCCCATCACTACACGGCACTACCATCCTTCCCGTCTCACAAGCCCACGACCGTGGTGTCATCCTCGACTCCGCTCTCTTGTTCACCCCTCACATCCAATCTGTCACCAAAATCTGCCGGTCTCAACTCCACAACATCGCCAAGAAACGCCCTTTCCCTTCCATCCAAACTGCTACCTTGCTGGTCCAATCTCTCATCTTATCCCGACTGGATTACTGCATCAGCCTCCTCTCTGATCGCCCATCCTCCTGTTTCTCCCCACTTCATTCTACACTTCACGCTGCTGCCTGGATCATCTTGGTGCAGAAACGCTCTGGGCATGTTACTGCCCTCCTCAAAAATCTCCAGTGGCTGCCTGTCAACCTAGGAATCAAGCAAAAACTCCTCATTCTCGGCTTCGAGGCTCTCCATCACCTCGCCCCCTCCTACCTCACCTCCCTTCTCTCCTTCTACAGCCCAGCCTGCACCCTCTGCTCCTCTGCCGCTAACCCCCTCACTGTACCTCATTCTTACCTGTTCCACCGTCGACCCGTGGCCCACGTCCTCCTCCTGGCCTGGAATGTCCTCCGTCCACACATCCACCAAGCGAGCTCTCTTTCTTCCTTCAGAGCCCTATTGAGAGCTCACCTCCTCCAAGAGGCCTTCCCAGACTGAGCCCCCATTTTCCTCTCCTCTTCCCTGTTCCCTCTGCCCTACCTCCTTCCCCTCCCCGCAACACCTGTATATATGTTTGTGCCGATTTATTACTCTATTTTACTTGTACATATTTACTCCTATTTATTTTGTTAATGACATGCATTTAGCTTAAATTCTATTTGTTCTGATGACTTGACACCTGTCCACATGTTTTGTTTTGTTGTCTGTCTCCCCCTTCTAGACTGTGAGCCCGCTGTTGGGTAGGGACCGTCTCTACATGTTGACAACTTGTACTTCCCAAACGCTTAGTACAGTGCTCTGCACACAGTAAGCGCTCAATAAATACGATTGAATGAATGAATGAATGAATGAATGAAAGACAGAGCTCCTTATCTTCTCTCCCAAGGCTGCTCTTCTCCCGAACTTTCCTGTCGCTGTATACTGCATAACCATCGTTCCTGTTTTACAAGCCCGCAAACTTGGTGTCTTCTTTGACTACTCTCTCATTCAACCTAAATACACAATCCATCACCAAGTCCTGGCAATCTCACCTTCACAACATCACCAAGATCCGCCCTTTACTTTCCATCTAATCTGCTACCACTTTAGTACATTCACTCAACCTATCTCGTCTGGATTACTGCATCAGCCTCCCTTCTTAATCCCAACCTCCTGCTTTTCCCCACTTCAGTCCATACTTCACTCCACTGCCTGATTACCTTTTTACAGAAACCTGCAGGGCACGTCAACTCCCTCCTCAAAAATCTCCAGTGGTTGTTTATCAAGCTAGGTATTCAACAAAAACTCTTCAACATTGGCTTTAAAGCTCTCTTTCACCTTGCCCTCTCCTACCTCACCTCCCTTATGTCCTTCTACATCCCAGCCCTCACACTATGCTCCTCTAGTGCTAACCTTGTTACTATGCCTCGATCTTGCCAGTCTCGCGGCTGATCCCTGGCCCATGACCTACCTCTGACCTGGAATGCCCTCCCTCCTCAAATCTACCAGACAATCACTCTTCCCCGCTTCAAAGCCCTGATGAAGGTGGGCCTCCTGCAAGAGATCTTCCCGGACTAACCCCCACTTTTCCTCAGCTCCCACTCCCTTCCCTCCCTCGACTCGCTCCCTTTGCTCTTCCGCCATCGCTCCACCCCACAGCACTTACGTACATATGTATATATCTATAATTCTATTTATTTATATTTGTACCTGTTTACTTCTATTGATATTTTTCTCCACCCCCTCTAGACTGTGAGCCCACTGTGGGCAGGGATTGTCTCTCTTTATTGCTGAATTGTACATTCCAAGCACTTAGTACAGTGCTGTGCACAAAGTAAGCTCTCAATAAATATGAATGAATGAATGAATGAATGAATGAATGAATGAATGAATGAATGAACAAGCCCATAACTTTGGCATTATCCTTGACTTCTCTGTCTTGTTCCGCATACATATTCATTTTATCACTAAATCCTGTCAGTTCTACTTTCACAACATCATCAAAATCTGCCCCTTCCTCTCCATCCAAACTGCTACCAAACATAACTCTCACCCCGTCCCTCCCTAATAACCACCTTCAGCCATTCAGTCTCCAATGGCTTTGTCCTCACTGCCTTCAGACATGCCCATGTCTCCCCTAAATAACCCTCCCTTGACCCCACGCTCCCCCCAGTTATTGCCCCATCTCCTTCCTACCCTTCCTCTTCAAACTTCTTGAGCAAGTCGTCTACACTTACTGTCTCAAATTACTCTCCTCCAATTCTCTCCTGAATCCCTTCCAACCTGGCTTCTGTCCCCCTCACTCCACAGAAACCTCCCTCTCAAAGGTACCAATGCTCTCTTTCTTGTCAAATCTAATAGCTTTCATTCATTCATTCAGTTGTATTTACTGATTGCACAGTGTGTGCAGAGCACTTTATTAAGCACTTGGAAAGTACAATTCAGCAACAAAGAGAGACAATCCCTGCCCACAAACATGCTCACAATCTAGAAGGGGGGAGACAGGCATCAAAACAAGTAAACAGGCATCAACAACATCAATATAAATAAATAGAATTATAGATATATATAGATATGTATATATGTGTATATATATATACATCAAACTAGTAAACAGGCATTAATATAAATAAGTGAAGTGTGGACTGAAGTGGGAAAGACAGGAGGTTTTGGAGATCAAAAAGGATGCTGATGCAGGAATCCAGTCGGGATACGATAAGTGATTGTCCTAATGTGGTAGCAGTTTGGATGGAGAAGAAAGGGCAGATCTTGGCGATGTTGTGAAGGTGAGACCGGCAGGTATGGGTGACAGATTGGATATATGGGGTGAATGAGAGAGTGGAATCATGGATGACACCGAGGTTACATTTCGTTAGATGGGAAGAATGGTTCCCACCTTCACAACATCGCTAAAATCCATGCCTTTATCTCCATCTGCTGCCACATTAATACAATCACTTATTCTATCACTCCTGGATTACTGCATCAGCCTGCTTGTTGACCTCCCAACTTCCTGACTTTTCCATTCCAAGCCATACTTCACTCAGCTTCCTGGATCATCTTTCTACAGAAATGATCAAGACAGGTCACCCCCTCCTCAAAATTCTTCATTGTTTACCTCTACACCTCCATATCAAACAAAAACTCCTCACCATTGACTTTAAAGCTCTCCATCACCTTGCCCACTCCAACCTCACCTCGCTTCTCTACTAGTACAACCCAAGCCACATAATTCACTCTTCTGGTGCTAACCTTCTCACTGTGCCTTGATGTCACTTATCTTGCCACTTACCCCTGGCCCACATTCTGCCCTGAACTGGAACACCCTCCTTCTTCAAATCCTACAAACCATTACTCTCCTCCACCTCAAAGCCTACTTTGAAGGCAC
>NW_024044833.1:58826-101326 GCF_015852505.1 Tachyglossus aculeatus | reverse complement strand
GACTTGTTCAAGGAGTTTGGAAAGGAATGGTAGGAGGAAGATAGGGCGATAACTAGAAGGGGAGGTGGGGTCAAGAGAGGTTTTTTTTTAGGATGGGGGAGACGTGGGCATGTTTGAAGGCAGAGGGGAAGGAACCAGTGGAGAGTGAGCAGTTGAAGATGGAAGTTAAGGAAGGGAGGAGGGATGGGGCGAGAGATTTCATAAAATGAGAGGGAATGGGGTCAGAAACACATGTGGCCAGAGTAGCACTTGAGAGGAGAGAGGAGATCTCATCTGAAGATACTGCTGGGAAGGATGGGAGAGCGGCAGAGAGTGCTGAGAGCCGGGGGGTTGCAGAAGGGGGAGGAGTGACTTTGAGGAGCTCAGACCTGATGAAGTTAATTTTACTAATGAAGTATTAGGCCAGATCACTGGGGGTGAGGGAAACAGGATGGGGAGGAACAGGGGGCCTGAGAAGGGAGTTAAATGTATGGCAGAGCTGACGGGAATGAGGGGCATGGGTGTCAATAAGGGAGGAGAATTAGTTTTGTCTGGCAAAGGAGAGGGAGGAGTTAAGGCAGGAAAAGATAAACTTGAAGTGAACGAGGTTGGCTTGGTGTTTAGACTTTCGCCAGCAGTGTGTAGCAGCTTGAGCATAAGAGCAGAGGAGACAGACAGTGGCAGTGATCCAGGGCTGTGGGTTAGTAGTACAAGAGCAGCGAAGGGAAAGGGGAGTGAGTGAGTCAAGCTGAGTAGACAGGGTAGAGTTGAGAGCAGTAATCTGATCGTCAAGATTGGGTAGAGAGGAAAGGGCGGCGAGGTGGTGTGTGAGGCACTCAGAAAGATGGACGGGATTGAGAGAGTGGAGGTCTCTTTGAGGTAGTAGTATAGATTTACAGGGGAGAGGAGTGTGAGTGAGGAGGCAGTTGAGAAGGCTATGATCAGAGAGAGGGATTTCAGAGTTGGTGAGGGTGGAGATAGTGCAGCAGTAGGAGATGATGAGGTCGAGGGTGTGGCCAAGTTGGTGAGTGGGCGAGATGGGGTGGAGCAGGAGGTTGGCAGCGTCAAGGAGAGATAGAAGGCGGGTGGCAGAGGAGTCACCAGGGATATCCATATGGATGTTGAAGTCTCCGAGGATCAGAGTGGGCATGGAAAAGGAGAGAATGAAGGTGAGGAAGGGGTCAAAATCATTAAAGAAGTCGGAGGTGGGGCGGGGGGGGCGGTAGATGATGGCTACAAGAATCTGGAGGGGGTGGTAGAGGTGAATAATGTGGGCTTCAAAGGAAGGGAAGGAAAGGGAAGGGGGAGGAGGGATGGTGAGAAAGCGACATTGGGATGGGGGGGGGGAACCGACACCTCCTCCTTTTGCGGTGAGTCTGGGGGAGTGGGAGAAGAAGAGGCCTCCACTGGAGAGAGCAGCAGAAGAGACCGTGTCGTCCGGAGACAGCCATGTTTCAGTTAGGGCGAGGAGGAGTAGAGAGCTGGAAAGGAATAGGTCCAGGTTGAAAGGGAGTTTACCTATAATGGAGCGGGGTTCTAGAGGCCACACCTGGCAGCAGCTGTGGAGTCAGGGGAGGGAGGGGGAAGAGTGCAAGGGCTGGGGAGGGTTTGGATTGGGGTGAGTTGTTGGGGGCCTGGGTGGGGAGAGTGGGAAGAAGGGCGGCAATGAGAAAGGAGAACTGGGATGGGGTGGGGATGGGGAGGAGGGGAGGGAGAGGGCTGGGAGGGAGGAGTTTAGGGTTGGCGCTGGTACAGAGGGATCCTGAGTAGGGGGTGAGGGGGAGAGGTGACGGGGGAGGGGGGGAAGGGAGGGAAAAAGTTGGGTGGGAGAGGGGAAGGGGAAGGTGAGGAATGGGAATGGCAGTTGGGAGCAGGGGAATTGATAGTTCATGGTGAGGTCAGCAAGGTAAAGGACAGCACAGCGGGAGGTTAACAATTGAAATGCAGAAGCAATAACACAGTAGCAGTGATATAAGTAGGTGATGGCATCACAGAGGGTAGTTAACAATTAACATGCTATGGCAATAATAAAATAGGCAGATGATGATGCCCTTCTACCTCACCTTGCTTCTCTCCTACAACCCAACTCACACACTTTGCTCCTTATGTGCTAACCTTCTCCCTGTGATTTGATCTCACCTATCTCACCACTGAACCCTCGCCCAAGTGCTGCCTCTGGCGTGGAATGCCCTCCTTCCTCAAACCCAACAAACAATTATTCTCCCCTGGTTCAAAGCTTTAGTGAAGTCCCATCTCCTCCAAGAGGCCTTCCTAGACTAAGCCCCACTTTTCCTCATCTTCCACTCCCTTCTGTATCATCGTGAATTGTTCCCCTTGTTCTTCCCCACTCTCAGCGCTACAGCACTGTGTACATATCTGTAATTTTATTTATTTGTATTCTTGTTTTGTCTCCCAACTTCCAGACTGTAAGATCGTTGTGGTCAGGGGAGTATGTCTGCTTATTATTGTACTATGCTATTGTACAATAGTTTAGTTCAGTGTTCTGAACACAGCAACTATTCAGTAAATACCACTGAATGTATAAATGAATAAATGAATGGGATAAGTGCTTGGATTAGTGTAGTAGCAGTTTAGATGGAGACGAAAGGGAAGATTTTAGAAATATTGAAACATAGAAATGACAAGATCTGGTGGCACATTGACTATGTCTAGATTATAGTCCTTGTGGGTAGAGAATGGGTTGACCAACTCTGCTATACTGTACTTGCCCAAGCACTTAGAAAAGTGCTCTGCACACAGTAAGCACCGTATTAATCATATGTAGCTGGGGAACGTGACTGTTTAATATTGCACTGGACTCTCCCATGTGCTTTGTACAGTGCTTTGCACACAGTAAGCACTTAATAAATGTGACTGACCGAATGAATAGTAAGCACTTGATAAATACCACAATTATTATTATAATTATTACTCTGCACATTGTAAGTGCTCAGTAAGTATGATTGATTGATAAATTCATTCATTCACATTTATTGAGCACTCACTGTGTGCACAGCACCATACTAAGCATTTGGAAAATACAATTCGGCAACAGATGGAGACAGATGGAGATGGAGACAGTCCCTACTCAATCCCTACTATGTGACAGGCACTGTGCTAAGGTCTGGGGTAGATATAAGATAATCAGATTGGACACAGTCCTGGCCCCACTTAGCGGGTCTCAGTCTTAATCCCCATTTGAAAGATGAGGGAATTGAGGCCCAGAGAATTTAAGTTGCTTGTCTAAGGTCACATAGTAGATGTGGCAGATCTGGGATTAAAACCCAGGTCCTTCTGACTCCAGGCCCTTGGTCTACCCACTAGGTACTAAGCACTTGGGATAATACAATGTAATAGAGTTAGTAGATAAATTCCCTGCCTAAAATGAGTTTACAATCTAGAACCTACTGAGATGTGGGTTGAACTTGAGAGATGAGATAATGCTTAGGTTAGGGACTTTTGAGATAGCAAGGATGAAGATGCTGTTGTCTATAGTGATGGAAAACATAGGGGAAGGGTGGGAAGTTGTGGAGTTCTGCTTCTGATCTATTAAATTTAAGGTGTCAACAGGAGATCGAGGTAGAGATGTCCTGAAGGCAGGAGGAAAAATGTGAGACTGCAGAGAAGGATTGCTCTAATTCTAGCAATGCAGGTGGGTGTGGTCTCAAGTAGGCTAATTCAAGAAAGAAATCCAGAACAGAATCCTATAAGAAGCAGCACTGGCCCTTGAAAAATGTCCTGGACTTATTGCCACTGGTAAATGAGTACCATGCTTTCACTACTTCAAATCACCTAAGTAATTAGCCTTGCTGTCAGATTTTTATATCTTTTTGAACTTGGAAAAATTAATAAAATTTCTGGGAAAGTACAATGCAACTTGGAATCATCCATGATTTAAAGCATCATGGCTACTACACTGATCCCAGCTCCGCCAACTGTCAGCTGTGTGACTTTGGGCAAGTCACTTCACTTCTCTGGGCCTCAGTTACCTCATCTGTAAAATGGGGATTAAGACTGTGAGCCTCCCGTGGGACAACCTGATCACTTTATAACCTCCCCAGAGCTTAGAACAGTGCTTTGCACATAGTAAGCACTTAATAAATGCCATTATTATTATTATATCCACGCCTTATCCTAGTCTGGCTTGATTAACCTCCTTGCTAGACTTCTGCTCCTCTTCTGCCTCCTACTGTCCTGAACTCTCTCCTTCTCTGTAGTCTCACATTTCCTTCTGCCTTTAGGACTTGGGTCTCCTTCAGTCACCTCGAACTGATCGTCTAAAACAGAACTTCTTATCTTCCCCCTCAAACCCTGTCCTCCCCAGTGACTTGCCCATCTCTGTAGATCCTTCCTGTCTCACAGTCCGTTTACCTTGGTGTTCTCCATGACTACTCTCTATCCACATATTCAATCCATCACTAAATCCTGTCAGTTCCACCTTCACATCATCATAAAAATCCACTCTTTCCACTCCATCCAAACTCCTATCATGTTAATCCAGTCAGTAATCCTATTTCTAGACTGCGAGCCCGTTGTTCGGTAGGGACCATCTCTATATGTTGCTGACTTGTACTTCCCAAACACTTAGTACAGCGTTCTGCACGGGGTAAGTGCTCAATAAATATGATTGAATGAATGAATGAATGAGTGAATGAATTCCACCTGATGTATCAGCCTTCTTGCTGACCTCCCTGCCTTCTGTTTGTCCCCACTACACTCCATAGTTTACTCTGCTGCACAATCAATAGTCTACAAAAATGTTTGGGCCATATTTCTCCTCCCCTCAAGACTCTCCAGTGGCTGCCCTTCAAACTCCACATCAAACAGAAAGTTCTCACCATTGACTTTAAAGCACTCACCTTACGCCCTCCTACTTCACTTCACTACTCTCCTAATTCAACCCAGCCCACACACTTCATTCCTCTAATGCTAGCCTTCTCACTATATCTTGATCTTTTCTATCTCACTGTCAACCTCTTGCCCATGTCCTGTCTCTGGCCTGGGACGCCTTCCCTCCTTATATCCAACAGGCAATTACTCTCTTCTGCCTCAAAAGCTTTACTGAAGGCACATCTCCTTTAAGAGGCCTTCCTCAACTAACCCCTATTTTCCTCCTCGCCCTCACTCTCCTGCATCATCCTGACTTACTTCCTTTATTCATTCCCCTTCTCTGCCCCACAGCACATATGTATATATCTGTAATTTATTTGTTTATATTTATGTCTGCCTCCCCCTCTAGACTGAAAGCTCAGTGTGGGCAGCGAATATGTCTGTTGTACTGTTACACTGTACTCTCTCCAGTGCTGAACATAGTACCCTGCACACAGTAAGTCCTCAAATCAATACAATTGATCGACTTGCTGACTGACTAGCTGATCGCCCTGATGCCTGTCTCTCCCCAGTGCAGATTTTACTTCACTCTGCTGCCTGGGTAATTTTTCTACAAAAATAAGTGTTCAATCCATATTTTGTCACTCTTCAAGAACTTGCAGTGGAAGAAATTCCTTACCATCGGCTTTAACGCAGAGTCAGCTCGCCACCTCCTATCTCACCTCACTGATCTATTACAGCTCAGCCTGTGCACTTTGCTCCTATAATTCCATTTCACTCACTGTTCCTCAATCTCATCCTTCTTTCTGCTGACTCATTGTCCATATCCTCCCCTCTGACCTGGAACTCCTTCCGCCTCCATATATGTCAGACCTCCACCTTACCCATCTTCAAAGTAAGGTTAATTTCATTTCTCCTTCACTAGGTCTTCCCAGACTATCCTCTCACTCTACCATATTGTCTATGCATTTGCCAATGTAACTCGTAGGCATTTTATTACTTACCTCAGCTCCTTAGCACAGATCCTGACGCTCCATGTTTCCAATACCTGTAATTTAGTTTAATGTCTTTCTCCTAATAGGCTGTAAATGCCATATGGACATGGATCATGTTTACCCACTTAGTTGTACTATACTCTCCCAAGTTGTACTGTACTCTCCCAAGTTGTATTGTACTCTCCCAAGGTTCAGTCTGGTTTCCCTTCTATTTTTCATATACACTCACTCCCTTGGAGAACTCATTCACTCCCATGGCTTCAACTACCACCTCTCTGCAGATGATACCCAAATCTACATCTCCCCTAGTCTTTCTCCCTCTTTCCAGCCTTGCATCACCTCCTGCCTTCAAGACATCTCTGCTTGGTTGTCCTCCCATCACCTCAAGCTTCACATGTCCAAAATTTAACTCCTTAATCTTCCCAACCATACCCTCTTCTCTTCCCGACTTTCCTATCACTGTAAATGGCAGCACTATCCTTCCAGTCCCAAAAACCCGTAACCTTGGAGTTATCCTTGACTCCTTTCTCTTATTCAAGCCACATATTCAATCGGTCATTAAATCCTATCACTCCAACCTTTACTATGTTGCTAAAATCCGCCCTTTCCTCTCCATCCAAACAGCTACCACATTAATACAATCACTTATCCTACCCTGCCTAGGTTACTGTATCAGCCTCCTTGCTGACCTCCCAGCCTCCTGCCTCTCCGGTCTATACTTCACTACGCAGCCCAGATCATTTTTCTATAAGAGAAGGCAGAGTCTTAATTCCCATTTTAACCCTGGGGGCGGGGCCAGGCAGGGCCGGGCATCCCCTCACCTCAGCGCCCTTCGCCCTCCTCATTCATTCATTCACTCAATAGTATTTATTGAGCACTTATGGTGTGCAGAGCAGTGTACTAAGCGCTTGGGAAGTACAAGTTGGCAACATATAAAGACGGTACCTACCCAATAGCGGGCTCACAGTCCAGAAGACTAGACTAGATTCCTCACCCACCCCTCTGTGGGAAGCAGCCCAGGCTTTGGAGTCAGAGGTCGTGGGTTCGAATCCCGACTCCATCCCTTCTCAGCTGGGTGACTTTGGGCAAACCACTTCACTTCTCTGGGCCTCAGTTCCCTCAGCTGTCAAATGGAGATGAAGATTGTGAGCCCCACATGGTGCAACCTGATCGCCCTCTATCCCCCCCCTCCACAGTGCTTAGAACAGTGCTTGGCATATAGTAAGCACTTAACAAATACCATCATCATTGTTATTATTATTATTTGGGCAAGCCACTTCACTTCTCTGGGCCTCAGTTCCTTCAGCTGTCAAATGGGGATTAAAATTGTGAGCCCCACATGGGGCAACCTGATCACCTTGTATCCCCCCAGTGCTTAGAACAGTGCTTTGCACATAGTAAGCACTTAACAAACACAATCATTATTATTTTTATTATTATTATTCTTATTCGACCCCCAAACTTCAACCTGGATTCAATCCCAGCTCCGCCACTCATCTAGGCAAGCAGCATGGCTTAGTAGAGAGAACCCAGGCCTGGGAGTCAGAGGTCATGGGTTCAAATCCCTGCTCTGCCAATTGTCAGCTGTGTGACTTGGGCCAAGCCACTTCACTTCTCTGGGCCTCCGTTCCCTCAGCTGTCAAATGGGGATGAAGATTGTGAGCCCCACATGGGGCAACCTGATCATCTTGTATCTCCTCAGGGCTTAGAACAGTGCTTGGCACATAGTAAGCCCTTAACAAATACTATCATTATTATTATTATTATTTGGGCAAGCCATTTCACTTCTCTGGGCCTCAGTTCCCTCAGCTGTCAAATGGGGATTAGGACTGTAAGCCCCACATGGGGCAACCTGATCACCTTGTATCCCCCCCAGCGCTTAGAACAGTGCTTTCCACATAGTTAGTGCTTAACAAATACCATCATTATTATCTTTATTATTATTATTATTATTCGACCCCCAAACTTCAACCTGGATTCAATCCCAGCTCCGCCACTCATCTAAGGGAGCAGCGTGGCTTAGTGGAAATAGCCCGGGCTTGGGAGTCAGACGTCATGGGTTCCAATCTCTGCTCCGCCAATAGTCAGCTGTGTGACTTTGGGCAAACCACTTCACTTCTCTGGGCCTCAATTCCCTCAGCTGTCAAATGGGGATGAAGATTGTGAGCCCCACATGGGGCAACCTGATCACCTTGTATCCCCCCCCAGTGCTTAGAACAGTGTTTGGCACGTAGTAAGTGCTTAATAAAGACCATTATTATTATTATTATTATTATTATTATTATTATTATTATTATTATTATTATTATTATTTGGACAAGACACTTCACTTCTCTGGGCCTCAGTTCCCTCAGCTGTCAAATGGGGATGAAGACTGTGAGCCCCATGTGGGACACCCTGATGACCTTGTACTACAACAGCAGAGTGTCTCAATGGAAAGAGCCCGGGCTTGAGAGTCAGAGGTTGTGGGTTCAAATCCTTACTCCGCCACTTGTCAGCTGGGTGACTTTGGGCAAGTCACTTCACTTCTCTGGGCCTCAGTTCCCTCAGCTGTCAAATGGGGATAAAGACTGTGAGCTCCATGTGGGACACCCTGATGACCTTGTGCTACCACAGCAGAGTGGCTCAGTGGAAAGACCCCGAGCTTGGGAGTCAGAGGTCGTGGGTTTGAATCCTTACTCCGCCACCTGTCAGCTGGGTGACTTTGGGCAAGCCACTTCACTTCTCTGGGCCTCAGATATCTCATCTGGAAAATGGGGATGAAGACTGTGAGCCCCACGTGGGACAACCTGATCACCTTGCATCCCCCCAGCGCTTAAAACACTGCTTGGCACATAGTAAGCATTTAACAAATGCCATCATTACTATTTTCATTACTATTATTATTCAACCCCCAAACTTCAACCTGGATTCATTCAATCCCAGCTCCGCCACTCATCTAGGGAAGCAGTGTGGCTTAGTGGAAAGAGCCCAGGCTTGGGAGTCAGAGGTCATGGGTTCAAATGCCCTTCCTCCCCACATCCGTCAAGCTAGCTCTCTTCCTCCCTTCAAGGCCCTACTGAGAGCTCACCTCCTCCAGGAGGCCTTTCCAGACTGAGCCCCCTCCTTCCTCTCCCCCTCCTCCCCCTCTCTATCCCCACCGTCTTACCTCCTTCCCTTCCCCACAGCGCCTGTATATATGTATATATGTTTGTACATATTTGTTACTCTATTTATTTATTTATTTTACTTGTACATATCTATTCTATTTATTTTATTTTGTTAATATGTTTGGTTTTGTTCTCTGTCTCCCCCTTCTAGCCTGTGAGCCCACTGTTGGGTAGGGACTGTTTCTATACGTTGCCAACTTGTACTTCCCAAGTGTTTAGTATAGTGCTGTGCACACAGTAAGCGCTCCATAAATACGATTGATTGATTGATTGATTGATTGATTGATTGATTGATTCAAATACCGGCTCTGCCAATTGTCAGCTGTGTGACTTCGGGCAAGTCACTTCACTTCTCTGGGCATCAGTTCCCTCAGCTGTCAAATGGGCATGAAGACTGTGAGCTCCATGTGGGACACCCTGATGACCTGTGCTATCACAGCAGAGTGGCTCAGTGGAAAGAGCCCAGGCTTGGGAGTCAGAGGTCATGGGTTCAAATCCCTGCTCCGCCCCTTGTCAGCTGTGTGACTTTGGCAAGTAACTTCACTTCTCTGGGCCTCAGTTCCCCCAGCTGTCAAATGGGGATGAAGACTGTGAGCCCCACGTGGGGCAACCTGCTCGCCTTGTATCCCCCCCAGCACTTAGAACAGTGCTTTACACATAGTAAGCACTTAACAAATGCCATTATTATCATTATTATTATTATTACATGAGGTAACTCAGGCATATGCTTCTTCTCTTCTTTTTGTTACATTTTTTCATGCTGCTTCTCTCCACATCAAACAGAAACTCATAACAGGCTTCAATCACTTTGTCTCCTCCTTCCTTACCACCCTGATTTCCTCGCTGATATATTCCGGCCCATATGCTTCACTACTCTAATGACAATCTATTCACTGCATCTAGATCTAGTCTATCTTGTCAATGTACTCTCATCCATGTCCCACTCTGGCTTAGGAAGCCCTGCCTCTTCATTTCTGACTGATGATCACTCTCCCCCACTTCCAAAGTCATATTGAAAGCAATCTCCTCCAAAAGGCCTTCCCTGACTGAATGCTCAGTTCTTCTTCTCCCACCCCTTCTGCATCATTCTTGCTCTTGGATTTTGGGGTGTTTTATTTCAGCCCTCCCTCAGTCCCACAATACATGTGTTCATATCCGTAATTCATTTATTTATATTAACATCTGTCTACCCCTCTAGATTCTATGTTAATTATGGGCACAGAACAAATTTACCAACTCTGTTCTGCTGTACTCTCCCAAATGCTAAATGCAGTTCTCTGCACATAGTAAAGGGCTAATAAATATGGGATTGATTGCTTGACTGATTGATTTTCTTCATAATATTCCACTTAGGTGTTGGCATTGGTAGCTACATTTGAAATATTCTTTAGAAATACTTAAGTTTGCAGAGAAATGTTTTTTAATACAACAATGTACCAGAAACAGCCAAACATCTTTGCTTTCCACGTTCTAAATGAACAAATGGATTTACAAATTTTTCTATAAACTATAGCATTTCAAAAAATTTAGGGAGTATTTATATTTAATGCTTTAATTTTGTTCATTATTGTTGTGATCGGGTTTGTCTGATATCCATTTTGTTTTCCCATCCCTTCCTCCCATCCCTTTGTACACCCTTCTTCATGGAAGAAGAATGCCCGCCAAAACTTCCCGCCACAAAACCTGCCTAACAAAGGCCTCCCCCACCCTGACCTGCCTGACAAAAGCCATCCCTGTTGTCCACTAGCGGACTTGACATGACTGACTCCATTTTGTGCAGGCTGAGAGAACAACTCCTTTTTGTATTGTCTGCAACAGATGCCTTCAAGGCCATTAAACAAGTAACACTTATCTATGTAAGGTCGTAGGTCAGATGACATCCTGACAAGACAGTGACAACAGAAGATAACAGAATTTACACACCTATTTATACAAGGCCATATGGCAGATAACAACAACCTTTACAAGGCAGTAAAAACAGAATTTACAGCATCCTGTTGGTCCTAATTGGATTCCTGAAATTCCTAAATGCTCCCTCCCATGTTGCTGTAACTCAGTAAAAGACACAGTGAGAGTGGGATCGGGGCTGCTTGATCTGGGTCCCTGGCCCCTTGCAGACGCGCGCGCTAATAAAATCCACTTCTAAATTTCTACCTGGGTCTCACTCGCTGATTCTCGGCACAACATTTGGAGGCCCCAGCGAGATGCACGGTGTCCCGTGTCACCATGGAGACCCAACCTGGGAGGACCTCGGCCTCGGGGGAAGGAGGCCATTCTGCTCTGACTTCTAGGGGGGCCGGTCCCTGAGACGTTCCAGGGCCCCGGAACTCAAGGCTGAGAGGTCTAAACTGTCCCCTGATGCCGACTGATCCTCATTTCGGCCTGGTGGATCCTGGGATCGGCAACGATCAACTACTTCCGGAGGTATCCTGGTTTCTGTTTTCTGGAGGGAACGAGTGCCGGACGCGGCAGTTAGCGCTTTGCGCCTCGATTCCCCGGGCACCCCAAGACGTTGGGTCACTGCCCTATTCTGGTTCTGGTTCTGGTTCCGCGGTTGTCTGTGAATCTGTTCTATATGTGGAAGCGTTGCCTTTAGGAAATTCTGTTTTACGATCCTCTGTCTGAAACCTCCTCGCTCACAGACTGCCAGGCAGGTTTCCACCTGGATCGGGGACGAATATCTTCAGGGCAACTTCTCCAATGTCTACTGGAAGGATGTGTTCGCCTCCAGGTTGTTGTTTGTTTGTGTCTCTGTGTTGTATGAATGGGAGGTTCAGGCAGCGCGCCAGAAACGCCTTTGAACTGTATGCTCAGTCACTTTAAAAAAGGATACCGGGATGGGTATGATTATGGGATTACCCTAAAGAAACAGAAGCTCATTCTATTTTGCATGAATGAGTGGCCCACCTTCGGGGTGGGGTGGCCCCCTCAGGGTAGTTTTGATAAGCAAATTGTAAACAAGGTTTGGAGAATTGTGACTGGGACCCCTGGCCACCCCGATCAGTTCCCCTATATTGACGTTTGGCTGGACCTCATTACCCACCCCCCTCCCTGGTTGAAAAACTGCTCCCTGAAAAGGGGCATCGGAGTTCTTTTTGCCCAACCTAAAAAAGGGCCCCCTTCCAGGGACACCCCCCCAAAAAGTCCTCCAGGAGTCCTAGGAGGATGATCTTCCCCCTCCTTGTAACCCGGGCGCCCTTCGGGACGTCCCGCAGTTTGAGGGCCCGCCCTGGACTCTCAGAGAGAGTCGAGTGGCATAGGCCCCATTAAAGATACCCAGATTCGAGTACTGGGATGGACCTCCAAAATATGGACGGGGAAGGTTACTTATCGTTGTACGTGTTTCCATAAGCGCTTGGTACCGTGGTCAGTGCACGGTTAAAGTTCTCTAGATATTAGAAAGTGACGGGAGTGTCTGTTTGACTTGAGGAAACGAAGGTGGGAAAAGGAAAAATCTCAGTCAAAACCGAGTGGTGGGAAGTGCCTCCCGGAAATTCCGGAAGGCAATCCGATGAACTTTCAAAGTATAAGAGAAAAGAGAAGAAATTAATTATAAAAATCATTATTAAATAATTACTTATTACTGCCTAACTTGGGCTGGCGCCCACCTCGGAGGGAACGTCTTCTGGCCAAAGTACGGATCCTCCGAGGACTGGGTTTGCCAAGAATTGAACATCTATGTAATTATGAGGGAACCCCAGAATGATGGGGAATTTGTGTATGCCACAGTCTGGCGGCCGTCGGTGGGTAAATTTGTGCTGAAGGAAATAGATGAGAAGAAAGATAGAGGGGGAAGAAAGAGAAAAACCGGCACACCAAAGTGATGTTGCAGACTCCAAAACAACAGGAAAAGCAAAGAAAGATTATGATATAAATCGTGCAGATGGTGGCAAAGTTGATCATGACTTGTTACACCTGCGGCCGGCAGGGGCATATGAAAAGAGAGTGTCCTCAGCAGGAAAAAGAAAAGAGTTCTAGGTACATGAAGGAAAAGGGAAGGTGAAAAAATTGCAGTTGAAGGAAATTGTCTGCTCAGGCATCTACACCCTGCGAAGCAGGTGTCCCATAGTGGGGGAATGAGGGGTGGAGAGATTGCCTCTGAAGGAAATTGTATGTGTATGAAGGTTAGAGTAAGTGTGTGTGAAGAAGAAAGAGAAGGGACAGGAGATAATTTTAGTAATTCCTTCGTGGAGGGGGAAGACTAGGGGGATCAGGAGCCCATAGAACAAGCCCACCCTGAGCCCTTGACAAATTTGAGGGTGGGCAGAGAAAAACAAGATTAACAGTATTATATCCTTTTGATAGGCACAGGCGCTACCCGATCGTCTCTAACCAGACTGCCGATCGGGGCCAGAATCGAAAGGGAAATCATTAGGATTTCGGGGGGGCAGAGGGAGAACTTCCCTGTCCCTGTTACAGAGACCTTAGAACTAGAATACCTAGGGTCAAACTTCTCGGGAAATTCCTGATCATACCCGAAGCCGGGGTAAACTTGTTGGGAGGGCTCTTAACCTCGGGGGGAAAAACCATTAAAAATAAGGAGATTTTGTCTTTACTAGACGCAGTCTGGATGCCGGCCCGGGTGGCCAGCATCCATCGCCCCAGGCACCAGCACGGGGACTCACCCGAGGCCACTGGCAATCAGGCGGCGGATGAGGCTGCCCGAGAGGCAGCAAAGTCCCCTCCCGGTGATGCCCCCTTATGCCCTGTTTTTGACCCTAATGATACACCGGCCCCTCACTACTCCCCCTCGGATGATTCTTTCGCAAAACAAAAAGGGGGGACTAGAGACGGGTCAGAATGGTGGGTCCTTCCAGAGGGAAGAATTTTTGTCCCTGAGGAAGTAGGGACAGAATGGATCACGCGGCTACACCAGATCACCCATCTGGGGGTATGAAAGATGGGCTTGTTGTTGAGAGATAGGTACTTTATCCCACACTTGGACAGCCCCTTAGCTAGCATAACCACCCGGTGTGGAACATGTGCACAGGTAAATGCGAAGCAGGGGAAGGCTGCTCCCTCAGGAATCAGATTGCCGGGATTGCAGCCAGGAGAAAACTGGGAGGTAGACTTTACGGAGGTGAAACCCCCCGCGGCAGGCTATCGATACCTCCTGGTATTTGTTGACACTTTTTCAGGGTGGGTAGAAGCTTTCCCAGTTAAACACGAAACAGCCATGGTAGTGGTGAAAAAGATTCTAAATGAACTTCTCCCGCGATTTGGTCTCCCACTGGGACTCGGGTCTGAAAATGGTCCAGCATTCATAGCCAAAGTGTCCCAAGGCATAGCCAAAGCTTTAGGAATAGAATGGAAATTACACTGTGCCTATCAACCACAGAGTTCAGGTCAAGTAGAAAGGACCAACCGAACTCTTAAGGAATTCCTCACCAAACTGGTCCTTGAAACTCAGGAAAATTGGGTCATGCTCCTCCCACTGGCCCTACTCCGAAGCCGATGTACCCCCAATAAGTCGGGTCTCGCACCTTTTGAGATTCTGTTTGGTAGACCCCCGCCAATCCTCCCTCTAATCAGGGAGGAACTCAGGGCGGACGCTACTAATTCTTGCTTGATTAAGTTCCGGCAGGGTCTCCAGAAAACACAGGGAACACTCCTGAAATCTGTCCGAAACGCCCTGCCAGTTCCCACCTCTGCACCCGCACACGCCTTCCAACCCGGGGACTCGGTCCTGGTCAAGAAATTCACCGCCTCCGGCTTGGAGCCTAAGTGGAAGGGCCCTTACACCGTCATCCTGACCATGCCAACAGCAGTCAAGGTTGACTCTGTTCCTGTCTGGCTCCATCACATGTCGACTGAAACCTGCTGCGGCCCCGACATGGAAGGCGGAAGCACAGGCCGACCCCCTAAAGCTAAGACTCTCCCGCATTTCCTCCTCCTCGCCTCCCTAATGACCCCCTCTCCCTCTATGTCATTCAACCCTCATGCCCCAAAAACCCCAAAACACCTGGACGATGAAGAAGGGGGATCAGGTACTCTGGACATTCTATGCAGAAGAAGGTACATGGACCCATAACCAAGGTTTGAATGATGGCCGGTATTTCCGGTTGGATTTATGCTCCCTCTTCCCCACCTCGATCGGAGGTGCTTCCCCTTGTAGTAATCCGTTTTCTGAAGTAAGAAGGTGCCCAGGGTTCCTTACAGATGGCTGGGATGCCAGTTTCCTGGATAGGTCGTCCCATTTCTGCCCGAAATGCGCCTGTGTGACTGCCATTGTAGTATCCTCGTTCCGCGGGGCGGCTTGTGGGGCCAAAGAAGGCCGCGTGGGGACGGATCCGGACTTGACTATCCAAAAGGACCCAACCTCCGTATCCACAACCTTGTTTCTCACCCTTCACGACCCTGAGAGTAGGTTCTGGAATACTCCCCATTCGTGGGGCATGAGATTAGATGGCAGAAATAGGGCCTGGGCGGACCCTGGGATTATCTTTACCATTGCTAAGCAATCCCCTGTAACGTCCTACTTGCCAATCGGCCCCCTTGGGAAATCAGCTCTGCCCCCCAAAATCCTCCCTAGTCCTCGGGCCCCGTCCTCCACTGTCCAGTCCATACCTCGGGCCCCGTCCTCCACTGCCCAGTCCTTACCTTGGGCCCCATCCCCCGCTGTCCCACCCCCTCAGACACCCGCCGGGGAAATTGTCTCTCCAGAGCCAGGTGAGGGGGGGTCCTCCAGCCAGAAACCCCCTCATCCTTCAGTCGTGGGCCTCTTACAGGCCGTTTAGGGGGTGATCAACTCCACTAGACCGGACCTGGGCCTAAGCTGTTGGCTAAGCATGGATGCCCAGCCTCCATACTATGTTGGAGTGGCTATCAATAACCCTGTGTCTACCACCTCCGATTCTGACAATTGTGAATGGGACCAGCCAGGGTTGACTCTTGGGGATGTCCAGGGCTCTGGGGTTTGCTTAATCTCGGATAACACGAACCTCCATGCCTCCCCATACTCGCCTGTCTGCTCCCTCAATGTGATGGTCCGGTCCTCCTCCGGTTCTGCTTACTTCCCCGCCCCACCGGGCACCTGGTGGGCGTGTTTGGACGGAATCACTCGATGTGTTCCAGCCCAAGTTTTCTTTGCTCACCCCGGTGGCCCTCTCTGTGTGCTAGTCTCCATCGTTCCCAGAGTGTCCTTGTTGCCTGGCGCTGATGGGTGGGACCACTTTTCCCTGCGGGAGGATTGGTCCCTCCGTCATAAGCGGGCTGCCCCGCTGTTCATCCCCATTCTAGTGGGGTTGGGTTTAGCGGGTTCTGCCGCCCTGGGCACTACCACACTGGTGCAGGGGGAGGCTAGCTACAGAGAACTCAGCACCCAGGTGGATATTGACCTCACCCACCTTGAGCACTCCATTTCCACTCTGGAGCGACAGGTTGACTCCCTGGCGGAGATGGTCCTCCAGAACCGGAGGGGTTTGGACTTATTGTTTCTGAGACAGGGTGGCCTCTGTGCTGCCCTGGGAGAGGCCTGCTGCTTTTATGCGAATAACTCTGGAGTTGTTCAGGAGAGCCTCTCTCTGGTGAGGAAAAATTTAGCAGACAGGCAAAGGGAGCGTGAACGGGCCGAAACCTGGTACCAGAGTCTTTTCCGGACATCCCCGTGGTTAACCACGCTTGTGTCTGCCCTAGCTGGCCCCTTGTTTCTCCTCGTAGTTGCCCTGCTCGTCGGACCCTGCTTAGTGAATCGCCTCCTAGAATTTGTTAAGTCCCGCATCAACTCTGTTAAGCTGCTCCTCATTAGGGATCTCCACTATCAATCCCTACAAACTGAGCCCGTTGGCCGGTATGACGACGTCGCCACAAACGTGTCAAGGGTTTGACACTCTGTCCATAAGAAGTGGGGAATGTTGTGATCGGGTTTGTCTGATATCCATTTTGTTTTCCCATCCCTTCCTCCCATCCCTTTGTACACCCTTCTTCATGGAAGAAGAATGCCCGCCAAAACTTCCCGCCACAAAACCTGCCTAACAAAGGCCTCCCCCACCCTGACCTGCCTGACAAAAGCCATCCCTGTTGTCCACTAGCGGACTTGACATGACTGACTCCATTTTGTGCAGGCTGAGAGAACAACTCCTTTTTGTGTTGTCTGCAACAGATGCCTTCAAGGCCATTAAAAAAGTAACACTTATCTATGTAAGGTCGTAGGTCAGATGACATCCTGACAAGACAGTGACAACAGAAGATAACAGAATTTACACACCTATTTATACAAGGCCATATGGCAGATAACAACAACCTTTACAAGGCAGTAAAAACAGAATTTACAGCATCCTGTTGGTCCTAATTGGATTCCTGAAATTCCTAAATGCTCCCCCCCATGTTGCTGTAACTCAATAAAAGACACAGTGAGAGTGGGATCGGGGCTGCTTGATCTGGGTCCCTGGCCCCTTGCAGACGCACGCTAATAAAATCCACTTCTAAATTTCTACCTGGGTCTCACTCGCTGATTCTCGGCACAACATTATCCTATTTTAGGCAAAACAAATGAAGACACTAAACTATGTCACAATAACCTTCCTCATCAGAACTTAATGGAATACTCACTAAGAGAAGTAGGGTGACCTCATGGACAGAGCATGGGCCTGGGAATCAGATTCTAAGGACAGCTCTGCTGTGGGGAGGGGAAGGATGTAGGGTGGGGGGATGAGGAGGGGGAGAGGAGGGATGGGGCTCAGTCTGGGAGGGCCTCTTGGAGGAGCTGAGCTCTCAGTAGGGCTTTGAAGGGAGCCCAAGCGCTTAGTTCAATGCTCTGTACACAGTAAGTGCTCAATAAATGCGATTGAATGAATGAATGAATTTCCGGACCAGGGATGGGACCGGCTCGGGGGCTGGGCCAGTGGCTCTGGCTAGCACGAGCCACCCTGTCCTCCCGGCTCCCCCGTCCGGACGGGTCTGGGTGGGCTCACGTGGTCGGCCAGCTGCTTCACCATGCCGTTCCACGCCCCCTGGTCGTTCTGGGCCCCGTATTTCCCGTCGGACACCAGCTTGACCTCGTAAGTGAAGCCCAGGATATTGGCCAGCTCCTTCAACAGGTCCAGGCAGTAGCCCTCAAAACGGTCGTTCCCATAGAGGGGCTTGTCCGACTTCTTGTACATGACATAGGGGTCTTCCTGTAGGCGACAGGGTCTTCCTGCAGGGGACAGGTACATCAACGCCCCCGCCCTGCATGAGCCACGCAACCCCCTTCCCCAGCATGGCACACACAAATCCTTCTCCCCCACTGCACCCACTCCTGAGCTGGACATGGAGCCCCTGCTGGGGCTCTTCTTCTAGACTGCGAGCCCACTGTTGGGTAGGGACCGTCTCTATGTGTTGCCAATTTGGACTTCCCAAGCACTTAGTAAAGTGCTCTGCACACAGTAAGTGCTCAATAAATACGATTGATTGATTGGGGCCAGAAATTGAGACCCGCTCCTCTGAGCACCAAACCTTGGCCCATGGGACAGAGTGCCAGCATTACTGGGAGTCAGGAGACCCGGCCTCTAGTGCCAGCTCCATCACTGGTCCGCCGGGTGACCTCAGGCAAGTCACTTATCCTCTCCGGGCTTCCGTTTCCTCAACGGTAAAACGGGGGGCATCGCCCCGTTCTCCGTCACCACACCGGGAAGTGGGAAATGGCAGCAGCTTCGAGGGGCATCCGTTGCTATGTTCCCCAAATCTCTCGGGCCCCGGCGGACGGGGTCCCCAGTGGGAGGAGGGCCATACCAGGACGGTGGTGATGATGAGAGTGCGGTTGGCCAGGAAGTCGGTGATGTTGGTGGTCTGGTCCTTGTTGTTGGCCGTCATGTTCAGGCCCCGGCAGGAGTTCCAGATCCCTATCTGCACAGGCCAGAGCCAGTCAGTGGGGAGTTGGGGGGAAAGTCCTTCCCAGACTGAGCCCCCTTTTTCCTCTCCTCCTCCCCATCTTCTAGACTGTGAGCCCGCTGTTGGGTAGGGACCATCTCTATATGTTGCCAACTTGTACTTCCCAAGTGCTTAGTACAGTGCTCTGCACACGGTAAGTGCTCAATATATACGATTGAATGAGTGAATGAATGAATGTCACTTGTTTGCTGTGTGAAGTTGGGTAAGTCACTTACCTCTCTACGCATCAGGTACGTTATTTGTAAAATGGGCATTAAGACTGTAAGCCACATGTGAGACCTAGATTGGGTCCAACCTAAATACCTTAAATCTACCCCAGAGCTTGGTACAGCAGTTGGCCCATAATAAGTGCTTAAAAATACCATTTAAAAAAAGAAATGAAATGTACTGGACAAAATAGGGAATAGGGTACCCATGTTTGTAATTTTACAGTTCCACTAAAAGAAAATGAAAAATGTGTTCATCAGGGTAACAGAGTAATAATCAATTTTGGGTTTCACACACACTTCAGGGCTAATTGTTTTCTGAAGGGAACAGCAAAGGTTAGAGGAGTGGTGAGGTTCTGAAATCCAATAATTTTTTCATTAAAGTCTATTAGAACACAAACAGGAAAGAAGATTCACCAATCCCTAGATGTCTGCAGATGAACAATTATAGCTCTATGATCAATATGAAAGATTTCATATAACAGTTTCATAATAACAGGTATCAATAATGATATTGATCAACAAATATTAAAAACTTTAAAATTATAACCATACTATCAGAATTAAGTAATTGCATTTTGGCTTTCTTATAACAGCAGAATGACAGAAGGGGAACAGAGCAGAAAATTAATTCTTCAATTCTACCCAGTAAGGATAAGGCCAAAATGAAGGCCTCTTCCAAAAATTCACAGGAATTTTTAGAAACAATACTTCTTCCAACACACCTTCACTGTACTTCTGTGATGGCTAAAAGTCCAAATCTGAACTGTAGTCCAAGGTGTAGCTGGGGTTGAAAGGACTGGATTTGAGAGACTTTTCTCCACATGAAAGGGAAAGATAAAAGGGAAAATAAAACCTTAATATTTCAACTGAAGGAAGAATGAAAAAATATAAAATATTGTTCAGTAGCTCCCAAAAATAGAATCTCTTTACCATCGGCCTTAAAGTACTCAATCAGCTCATGCCTTCCAACTCACTTTACTGAACTCCCACTACAGCTAAGCCTGAATATTCCACTCTGCTCGCACCAGTTTACTCACTGGGCTCTGGTCTATTTCTCTCCCATCCCCTTTCCCAAGTCCTCCCTGTAGCCTTGAAACTCCCTTCCCTTCCAGACAGGCTAGACTACCACACTCCTCACCTTCAAAGCATTATTATGGTTCCATCTATGGGAAACAGCATGGCCTAGTGGATAAAGCCCAGCTCTTAAGGCCTGGAATTCTAATCCCGCTCTGTCACTTGTCTGCTGTGTGACCGTGGGCAAGTCACTTAAGTTCTCTGAGCCTCAGTTACCTCATATGTAAAACGGGGATTAGGACTGTGGGCCCTAGATGGGATTACCTTGTCTCTACCTCAGTGCTTAGTACAGAGCCAAGTAAGAATTTAACAAATACCTTTGAAAAAAAACTAAAACAACATAAAATCTCTCCAAGAGGCCTTCACCAACTAACCCTCCTTTTTGCCATCTCCCTCTGTCTTCTGTGTCATCTATGCACTTGGAATTGGTGACCTTAATATTTTTAAGTGTCAAGCAAAACTTCACCTTGTGCCAACAATTCAAAAGACCTTACAGCATTTGCCTCTGTTAACGTGGATGACATAAAATAGAGGTTTTGAAAGAAGACAAGAGTAGAATGAGTGAAAACTATTGAAATGCTTAGCACATCAATTCCTGTATTTAATAGCACATTAATGTTTAGCATGGTGCATCTGACACCAAATGGTATCTTACTCTTTAGCCTTTCATCCCTTTAGAGAATTCTTATTGTACTGATGACTGGGTCAAGTTGCTTATGCATTTCAGCATGAGGGATTTAAAATAGACCTGAAGAACTTCTTGTTAGGCCACTGAAATGTGAGAATAAGTTACCAGAGGAGATTACTGAAGATCACAAAAATGGTGACAGTGGAGACTCCCCTTTTGAATTATGTGAACTTTAGTCTTAAGACTTGGATTGAGAACCTGTGTGAAGGAATTGATATAGTGTTAGTGATTTGCACAGTACTACTTGCAGTCTCTCACCCCTGCCAGTTGCATCATTGCCATCATTATTATTAGTTGGCTTGGGCACAGAGTACAACAAATCCCCATGTTTTGTTTTGTTGTCTGTCTCCCCCTTCTAGACTGTGAGCCCGTTGTTGGGTAGGGACCATCTCTATATGTTGCCAACTTGTACTTCCCAAGCGCTTAGTACAGTGCTCTGCACACAGTAAGCACTCAATAGATATGATTGAATGAATGAATTTGTAAAGGAAGCAGTGTAGCTTAGTAGAAAGAGCATGGGGCTGGGAGTCAGAGGACTTAGGTTTTAATCCTGGTTCTGCCACTTGTCTGCCATGTGACCTTGGGCAAATCACTTAACTTCTCTGTGGCTCAGCTCCTCATCCATATAATAAGGATGTCCTATGTTGAACAGGAACTGTGTCCAACCTGATTAGCTTGTAACTGCTCCAGGACTTAGTACAGTGTCTGGCACAATAAACACCAGCAATAAACATCATAAAAAACTAAAACAAAATAAAATTTTGGGAAGGAGTTTGGGAGATTTGAAAAGAAGAAGACTGTAAATGAGGATTGCCTCCCAACATCTAGCTGGAGAGGTCAGTCAATCAATCAATCAATCAATCAATCAATCAATCAATCAATCGTATTTATTGAGCGCTTACTGTGTGCAGAGCACTGTACTAAGCACTTGGGAAGTACAAGTTGGCAACATATAGAGACGGTCCCTACCCAACAGTGGGCTCACAGTCTAGAAGGGAGAGACAGAGAACAAAACAAAACATATTAACAAAATAAAATAAATAGAATAGATAAGAACAAGTAAAATAAATAAATAAATAAATAAATAAATAGAGTAATAAATACGTACAAACATATATACATACATACAGGTGCTGTGGGGAAGGGAAGGTGGTAAGGAGGGGGGATAGAGAGGGGGAGGAGGGGGAGAGGAAGGTGGGGGCTCAGTCTGGGAAGGCCTCCTGGAAGGGTCCCTCAGGGTTCAGTTCCAGGTCTCCCTCAAGAACTCATTTATCCCTATGGCTTCAAATAAACTTCTATGAAAACGATTCCCAAATCTACATATCAATCTCAGAGCTCTCTCCCTCTTAGCAGACTCGTCTTTTCTCTTGCCTTTTGGACATTTTTACTTGGATAACATGTCCAAAACAGAACTCCTTATCTCCCCACACAAACTGTCCTCCCACTGTCTTTCCAGCAGAGGCAGCAGAGATGTCCTGAAGGCAGGAAGAAATCCTAGGCTGGAGAGGTGAAAGATCAGGGCTGGCAATGAAAATTGGGTATCTTCTGCAAAGAGATGATAATAGAAGCTATATGGGAGTGAATGAGTTCTCCGAGGAGAAGGGTATGAATGGAGAATAGAAGGAACACAAAACTGAATTTTGAGGGTTCCCACTGACTGAGGGTTTCCACTGAGGGCTAAACAGATTGAGAAGGTGCAGTCAGAGAGGCAGAAGGAAAACTAGGACAGGACCAGTGTCACTAAAGCCTCACAACTGGCTTTAAAGCATTCAATCAGCTTGCTCCCGACCATGAGGATTTGGTCTCTCATTCACCCCACACATCCAATCCGTCACCAAAACCTGCTGGTCCCACCTCCACAACATCACCAAGATCCACCCTTTTCCTCTCCATCCAAACCGCTACCTTGCTGGTTCAATCTCTCATCCTATCCCTCCTGGATTACTGCATCAGCCTCCTCTCTGATCTCCCATCCTCCTGTTTCTCCCCACTTCAGTCTATACTTCACTCTGCTGCCGAGATCATCTCTGTGTAGAAATGCTCTGGGCATGTTAATTCCCTCCTCAAAAATCTCCAGTGGCTGCCTGTCAACCTACAAATCAAGCAAAAGCTCCTCACTCTTGGCTTCAAGGTTCTCCATCACCTTGCCCCCTCCTACCTCACCTCCCTTCTCTCCTTCTACAGCCCAGCCTGCACCCTCCACTCCTCTGCTGCTAACCTCCTCACTGGGCCTTGCTCTCAGCCATTCTGTCATCGATCCCCGGCCCACGTCCTTCCCCTGGCCTGGAATGCCTTCTCTCCACACAACCTCCAAGCTAGCTCTCTTCCTCCCTTCAAAGCCCTACTGAGAGCTCACCTCCTCCACGAGGCCTTCCCAGACGGAGCCCCTTTTTTCCTCTCCTCCTCCCCACCCCCGCCCGCCCTACCTCCTTCCCCTCCCCACAGCACTTGTATGTATTTGTACAGATTTATTACTCTACTTATTTAACTCGTACATATTTACTATTCTATTTATTTTGTTAATGATGTGCATGTAGCTATAATTCTATTTGTTCTGACGATTTTGACACCTGCTTACATGTTTTGTTTTGTTGTCTGTCTCCCCCTTCTAGACTGTGAGCCCGTTGTTGCATAGGGACCGTACCTATGTGCTGCTGATGTACTTCCCAAGCACTTAGGACTGTGCTCTGCACACAGTAAGTGCTCAATAAATATGATTGAATGAATTAATGAATGAATATTTAGTCTCAGACTAAATATGTGGGCTGAATGAGACAGAGATGGGAAAGGCAGCAGGAGGACACGGTTTTGGAGGGAAGATAGGAGTTCGGTTTTGAACATGCTACATGTGAGCTGTCAGTAAGACATTCAAGTAAAGATGCCCTGAAGGCAGAAGGAAATGAGAGACTGCAGAGGAGAGAAGTCAGGGCAGGAGACGTAGATCTGGGAACATGTGCATAGTGATAATAGCTGAAGTCATGGGAATGAATGAGTTCTATAAGTGACTGGGAGTAGATGGATATTGAAGGGGACCCAGTCCTGAGCCTGAAGGGACTCCCAACATTATGGGATGGGAGGCAAAGGAGAAGCTTGCAAATGATACAGAGAAGGAGAAACCAGAGAGATAGGAGAAGAAAGAGATGTAGTGAAGGCAAGGTTGGATAACATTCTCAGGAGAGGGGGGAGGTCGAGAGTGTTGAAGGCAGCTGAAAGGTTGAGGAGGATCAAGATGGAGTAGAGTCCATTGCATCTGACAAGAAGGAGATCACTGACGTTGTTTGAGAGGATAGTTTCTATGAAGTGAAGGGGAAGAAGCTAGATTGAAGGGGGTTAAGGAGATAATTGGAGAGGAGAAAGTGGACTGGGATGACGGCACTACCATCCTTCCCATCTCACAAGCACGCAACCTTGGTGTCATCCTCGACTGTGCTCTCTCGTGCACCCCTCACATCCAATCCGTCACCAAAAGCTGCCGGTCTCAACTCCGCAACATTGCCAAGATCCGCCCTTTCCTCTCCATCCAAACCGCTACCCTGGTCGATCAAGCTCTCATCCTATCCCGTCTGGACTACTGTATCAGCCTCCTCTCCAATCTCCCATCCTCCTGTCTCTCCCCACTTCAATCCATACTTCACGCTGCTGCCCGGATTGTCTTTGTCCAGAAATGCCCTGGGCATGTTACTCCCCTCCTCAAAAATCTCCAGTGGCTACCAATCAACCTACGCATCACGCAGAAACTCCTCACCCTCGGCTTCAAGGCTCTCCATCACCACGCCCCCTCCTACCTCACCTCCCTTATCTCCTTCTACAGCCCAGCCAGCACCCTCCGCTCCTCTGCCGCTAATCTCCTCAACGTGCCTCATTCTTGCCTGTCCCGCCATCAACCCCCAGCCCACATTATCCCCCTGGCCTGGAATGCCCTCCCTCTCCACATCTGCCAAGCTAGCTCTCTTCCTCCCTTCAAGACCCTACTGAGAGCTCACCTCCTCCAGGAGACCTTCCCAGACTGAGCCCCCTCCTTCCTCTCCCCCTCTCCCCCCTCTCCATCCCCCTCACCTTACCTCTTTCCCTTCCCCATAGCACCTGCATATATGTATATATGTTTGTACGTATTTATTACTCTATTTATTTATTTATTTTACTTGTTCATATGTATTCTATTTATTTTATTTTAATATGTTTTGTTTTGTTCTCCGTCTCCCTCTTCTAGACTGTGAGCCCACTGTTGGGTTGGGGACCTTCTCTATATGTTGCCAACTTGTACTTCTCAAGTGTTTTGTACAGTGCTCCATAAATACAACGGAATGATTTATGGAGGAAGTGGTTGTAGAAGTTGGGGAAAGAAGGGGGTAAATGGAAGATCCATGGGGTCAAGGGAGGGGGTTTTAAGGACAGGAGAGACATTAGCATTGTTTAACAACAGTGGGGAAAAAGCCACTGGAGAGTGAACAATTGAAGATCATGATCAGGGAGAGAAGAAGAGAGAGGGCAAGCACTTTGACAAGGTGCAAAGGATGGGGTTGACGTACAGAAGGTGGGGGTGGATTTTGAGAGGAGACAATATATTTCCTCTTCAGATACTGCAGGAAAAGAGAGGAAAGTTGGAATAAGACTGTTCCCTTATATTGAAATAGCCACGCTAGGATCTGTGGGGAAACTTTTATAAAAAATTACACTTGATGGGTAGAAGTAACAGTATTTAATGAGAATATATCTGAAATTATACTGCGTTTAAGATAGTACTACTGTATTAAGATAGCAAATTAAGGATGGACATCTTACCTGCAGAAATGGAAAAGGAACGTGGTATTTTGAGTTTTAACTCTCCCACTTTCAAAGTCTTATTAAAATCATATTTCCTCCAAGAAGGTCTCCCAAGTCCCTCTTGGACTTGGATCTGCACCCTTTAGTTACCCTACCATCAGCTCCACAGCACTTATGACATATCTGTAATTTATGCTCGTTGTTGGGTAGGGATCGTCTCTATATGTTGCCGACTTGTACTACCCAAGCGCTTAGTACAGTGCTCCACATACAGTAAGTGCTCAATAAATAGGACTGAATGAATGAATATCTGTCTTGCTCTCCTGGGTCTAAAGTCCACTTGCAGGCAAGGAATGTGTCTACCAATTTTGTTCTATTATATCCTCCCAAGGGCTTAGTAGAACACTTGGCAAATGGGAAGCATTCAACTAATTAACTAATTGATTGAGAATGTTAAACACCAGCAAGAAGCACTGTGCACAGTGGAAAGATCTCAGGCCTTGGAGTCAGAAGGACTTGGGTTCTATTTCCTGCTCCTCCACGTTAAGATTAAGATTAAGATTGTGGGGATTAAAATTGTGAGGCCTATATGGGACAGGGACTCTATCCAACCTAATTAGCTTGTTTCTACCCCAACACTTAGTACAGTGCCTGACACACTGTAAGCACTTATCAAATACCGTACAGAACTACGATACTACATGCTACTGCAGTAGAAGAAACATTTTATTAACTTCCATTAAAATAACTGCCTCTGCCTAATGTTTTCCATATGAAAAATTATGCTACATTTAAGATAGTACTACTGTATTAAGATAGCAAATTAAGGATGGCAATCTTACCCGCAGAAATGGAAAAGGAACTTGGTATTTTGAGTTTTAACAAGAATTTTTTTCCGGCTGGCTCCTCTCCTCTTCCCATTTGATTGTATCCTTTTCTATCCTTCCCCAAAATTTCAGGAAGAACTGACATATCTAGTCACTCAAATTCTTTGCGAGTGGCTAGAATTTAATAGTCATATGTACATGGAGAGAAAAAAAACCTTACCTCTAACTTGAAAGGTAACTCATCTTCAGAATTGAATTCTTCTCGTTCCATTGGTTTTTTTACTCTCTTTAGCTTCATTTTTATATTTTCCTTTCTCCACTTTCGTATTCAACTTTTTGTTATCTAACTTATTCTCTGGACATAAACTAGAAGTAATACGGAGAGAGATCCCTTGGTCATTCTTTTTCTCTTTGGAACGACTATTTTGCTTTCTGGAAGTAGGCTTTGATGATTCCATCTGGAAAGGTCTTTTATTGAAATACTTGGGGTCTGATGGTAGTCCACTTTTTGGATACCGGTTCTCAAATAGGATCTCCTTGACAGTCAGTTTTGACTCCCTAAAAGCCAGTTTAGGAGGCACCTTCTCCTCCTTGAGCAGATTCCTCTCAATGTGTTTGCTGGACAAGTCCTTTGAAGGCTTTTGTTGTTGTTCAAGGTCTCTGGAGAAGCTTTACTTTCAGAGTGCTTCTTAGACCTTGCCTGATGCTCTTTTGTTATTTTCAGTGGGTTTGGGGCTTTACTTGCTTTCTTTTTTTGCATCCTAAAATTAGGAAGAGGAAAGCAAAATCCAATTATAGTATGGTCCTTCCTCAATTAATAAGTAATACTTATAAATTAAAATTCAGTAAATCAACTTCTCTTAAAACATGAAATGAAAGCAAAGAATGAAAGGTCTTAATGAAACTAGCCAATTGAACCATTGTTGACTTCAGACCAGTTTTTCCTCAACACTGAGTTATCATTACTTAAGTATTATGAGTGGATTGGAAAGAATTGGCATCCATTAAAATTAATTAGTGATTTTATCCTTTGGTATCAAATTTGAAAAAAAAAATCTCAATTTTCTCACTTTCTTCTTGAGCTTTCCAATGCAAATGACACCATCTCCATGTAGATGATTTCCAAATCATCTTCAGCCCTGACCTCTCCCCTTCCCTGCAATCTCACATTTCCTCCTGCCATCAAGATATGGATGTCCTGCCAACACCTCAAATTAAACATGTCCAGAACTGAACTCCTATTTTCCCACTCAAACCCTGAGCCCACTATTGGGTAGGGACAGTCTCTATATGTTGCCAACTTGCACTACATGTCCAAGACTGAACTCCTTGTCTTCCCTCCCAAACCCTGCCCTCTGCCTGACTTTCCCATCTCTGTTGACAGCACTACCATCCTTCCCGTCTCACAAGCCCGCAACCTTGGTGTCATCCTCGACTCCGCTCTCTCATTCACCCCTCACATCCAATCCATCACCAAAACCTGCCAGTCTCACCTCCGCAACATCACCAAGATCCGCCCTTTCCTCTCCATCCGAACAGCTACCATGCTCGTGATTTCCCATCCTCCTGTCTCTCCCCACTTCAATCTGTACTTCACACTGCTACGCGGATCGTCTTTGTGCAGAAATGCTCTGGGCATGTTACTCCCCTCCTCAAAAATCTCCAGTGGCTACCAATCAATGTGTGCATCAGGCAGAAACTCCTCACCCAGGGCTTCAAGGCTCTCCATCACCTAACTCCCTCCTACCTCACCTCCCTCCTCTCCTTCTACAGCCCACCCCACACCCTCCGCTCCTCTGCCACTAATCTCCTCACCGTACCTCATTCTTGCCTGTCCCGCCATCGACCCCCGGCCCACGACATGCCCCGGGCCTGGAATGCTCTCCCTCTGCCCATCCGCCAAGCTAGCTCTCTTCCTCCCTTCAAGGCCCTACTGAGAGCTCACCTCCTCCAGGAGGCCTTCCCAGACTGAGCACCTTTCTTTCTCTCCCCCTCATTCCCCTTTTCGCCCCCCATCTTACCTCCTTCCCTTCCCCACAGCACCTGCATATACGTATATATGTTTGTACATATTTGTTACTCTATTTATTTATTTATTTTACTTGTACATATCTGTTCTATTTATTTTATTTTGTTAGTTTGTTTGCTTTTGTTCTCTGTCTCCCCCTTTTAAACTGTGAGCCCACTGTTGGGTAGGGACTGTCTCTATATGTTGCCAACTTGTACTTCCCAAGTGCTTAGTACAGTGCTCTGCACACAGTAAGCGCTCAATAAATACGATTGATGATGATGATGATTGTACTTCCCAAGCGCTTAGTACAGTGCTCTGCACACAGTAAGCGCTCAATAAATACGATTGATGATGATGATGGAAAGTACAGTTCAGCAACAGACAGAGAAAATCCCTACCCAACACAGGCTCATAGTCTAGAAGGGGGAGACAGCCAACAAAACCAAACAAGTAGGCAGGGATCAATACCATCAAAATGGATGGAAAAAATTATAGATATATATTCCTTCAATTGTATTTATTGAGCACTTACTGTGTGCAGAGCACTGTACTAAGCGCTTGGGAAGTTCAAATCAGAAACATTTGAGACAGCCCCTACTCAACAAAGGGCTCACAGACTAGAAGGGGGAAGACAGACAACAAAACAAAACAAGTAGACAGGTGTCAATACCACCAGAATAAGTAGAATTATAGGTACACACACATCACTAATAAAATAAATAGAGTGATAAATAGGTACAAATATGCAAAAGTGCCTTGGGGAGAGGAAGAGGGTAGGGCAGAGTGAGTGAGGGGGGTGATGGGAAGGGGAGAAGTAGAGGAAAAGGAGGAGCTCAGTCTGGGAAGGACTCCTAGAGGAGGCGAGCTCTCAGTAGTGCTTTGAAGAGAGGAAGAGAGCTAGTTTGGCAGATATGAAGAGGGAGGCCATTCCAGGCCAGAGGTAGAATGTGGGCCAGGGGCCGATGGCCAGCCAGGCGAGAATGAGGTACTGTGAGGAGGTTAGTGGCAGAAGAGCAGAGGCTGCGGGCTGGGCTGTAGAAGGAGAGAAGGGAGGTGAGGTAGGAGGGGGTGAGGTAATGGAGAGCTTTGAAGCTGAGAGAGAGGAGTTTTTGCTTGATATGAAGGTTGATAAGGCAACCACTGGAGATTTTTGAGGAGGGGAGAGACATGCCCAGAGCTCTTCTGCAGAAAGACAATATGGGCAGCAGAGTGAAGTACAGACTGAAGCGGGGAGAGACAGGAGGATTGGAGATGAGAAAGGAGTTCTGATGCAGTAATGCATTTGGGATAGGATAAACCAGCAAGTAGCGGTTGGGATGGAGAGGAAAGGGCAGATCTTGGCGATATTGTGGAGGTGAGACCAGAAGGTTCTGGTGACATATTGGATGTGTTGGGTGAATGAGAGAGTAGAGTTAAGGATGACAACAAGGTTGCAGGCTTGTGGGAAGGGAAGGATGGTAGTGGTATCCACAGTGATGGGGAAGTCAGGAACAGGACAAGGTTTGGGAGGGAAGGGAAGGAGCTCAGTCTTCTACAGGTTGAGTTTTAGATGGCAGGCAGACATCCAGATGGAGATGTTCTGAAGGCAGGAGGAGAAAGGAGTGTGGAAGGAGGAAGAGAGGACAGGGGTGGAGATGTGGATTTGGGTGTCATCAGCCTAGAGATGATAGCTCAAGCCAAGGGAGTGAATGAGTGCACTAAGGGATATATACACATCATTAGTGAAATAAATAGAGTAATAAATATGTACAAATATACACAAGTGCTTTGGGGAGGGAAAGGGGGTAGTGTAGAGGGAGGGAGGAGGGGTGATGGGGAGGGGAGGAGGATCAGAGGAAACGGGGGGCTTAGTCTGGGAAGGCCTCCTGCAGAAGGTGACCTCTCAGTAAGGCTTTGAAAAGGGGAAGAGAGCTAGTTTGGCGGATGTGAGGAGGGAGGGCATTCCAGGCCAGATGTAGGATGTGGGCCAGGGGTCGACAGCAGGACAGGCGAGAACAAGGCACAGTGAGGAGGTTAGCAGCAGATGAGTGGAGTGTGCTGGCTGGGCTGTAGAAGGTGAGAAGAGAGGTGAGGTAGGAATACTTCCCTCTTCTTATCCAACAGACAATTACTCTCCTCCGCTGTTGTCTGTCTTCCCCTTCTAGACTGTGAGCCCGTTTTTGGGTAGGGACCATCTTTATAGGTTGCCAACTTGTACTTCCCAAGCACTTAGTACAGTGCTCTGCACACAGTAAGCACTCAATAAATATGATTGAATGAATGGATTTCCTCCAAGAGGTCTTCCCTCTTGGAAATGAATGAATGAATGAATGAATGAATGAATGAATGAATGAATGAATGAATGAATGGATGGATGGATGGATGGATGGATGGATGGATGGATGGATGGATGGATGGATGGATGGATGGATGGATGGATGGATGGATGGATGGATGAATGAATGAATGAATGAATAAATGCTTAGTCAAGGTGGGATAGATTATGTGCCTGAATCACCATAGTAACAATTTGGCTGGAGAGGAAAGGGCTTATTTTAGCAATGTTGTGGCAATACAATTGACGGCATTCGGTGACCCAATATGTGGATGACATGAAAGATGAGTCAAGGACAACATCAAGTTCATGGGTTTTTGAGGTAGTGAAGATAGAGGTGTTGTTTACAGTGATGGCAAAGACAGGTGGGGGACAGTGTTTGAGTGGAAAGATAAGGAGTTCAGGTTTGAACATGTCTAATTTGAGGTGTTAGCTGGATATCCAAGTAGATATCTCCTGAAGGCAGTAGGAACTGTGAGATTGCAGGGAAGGAGAGATTTCAGGGCTGGAGATGTAGGTTTGGGAATCATAACCCATTTTAAGTTGGGATTCTGCTGGGAAAGATGGAAGGGTGAAAGAATGTCCATTAATCTGTTTTATTCTGGACTGTGTAGTTTTAAACTGTTCAGTCCCATCTAGTAACATGGTACTACACGTTTTCCTAACCTTTATAATTACTTTCAGCTACCTAGTCTAATGACTTCTTGCAACATTAAAGTCCTCCCACACTAACTTTATTCTACATCAGTTGAGATGAGAAGGTCAGGATCCCATGCAGAAACACTTATTCATCTGACTTCAACAGAAAGGGGACTGAAAAATGCAATTGTCAGATTGCAGATCACTTTCGCAAGCATGATGTCACACGTATTTTAGGGTCTGGATTTTTAAATCGTTTTTACTGACCAATCTAGTAAACACAAAATTGTTTTTTACAAAATCTCATAAATGAATATGTAGGGGGATTTACTGAATTTTAAAGGGCTCTGTTTCTAAACCAACTTCATACAACAACCAGTTAGAAAGTGGTATTCATTAACAGTGAAAATTACACAATAGACTACCAGCAGACAAATACAGATTTAGACAATCAATGACCAAATTTCTATAAAGAAAGTTAGAAAAGTAGACAGAAAAGTAAAGGAAACCCGATGGTATATTCCTAAATGTTAGTCCTCATATTTTTGCAAGTTTTTTGTTGCCACTATTTGTCAGAATTCCTAACAGAATTGATCATTAGCCTAATCAATCAATTAATAGTGGTTTTTTGTGGGCTTACTGTGATCATTCATTCATTCATTCAGTCGTATTTATTGAGCACTTACTGTGCCCAGCACTGTACAAAGCACTTGGGAGAGCACAATACAACAATAAACAGCCTTAAACAATACACAGACAGGTTGCCCTGATCTTTGGGAAACCACTTGTCCTAGCCCCCACCCCCCCACCCCCGCTTTATTACTATTATTAGCCTCCTTGCTGGCATTCTCACTTCCTGTTTGTCCCCACTCCAATCCATACTTTACTCTGTTGCAATGAAATGCAACCCTCTCACCTATTCACTCTTTTTTATGGTATTTGTTCTAGCACTGTCTATGTGGCAAATACTGTTCTAAGCACTGGGGTAGATACAAGGTAATCAGGCTGGTTAGAGTCCCTGCCTCTCATGGGGCGCATAGTCTAAGGCGGAGAGAGAACAGGTACTGAGTTCCTATGTTGCAGTTTGCAGTTGAGGAAAATGAGGCACAGAGAAATTATGTGACTTGCCCAAAATTACACAGCAGAATACTGTACTAAGAGTACCAAGTAGTACAGCAGGCATTAGAACCCAGGCCCTCTGGCTCCCAGGTTTATGTTTTATCCACTAGGCCACAGTGCTTCCCACTACTGCAGTCAGTCAGTCAGTCAGTCAGGCAGCCAGCCAGCCAGTCATATTTACTGAGTGCTTACTATATGCAGAGCACTGTGCTAATCACTTGGGAGTGTATTCATTCAATTGTATTTATTGGGCAGTTACTGTGTGCAGAGCACTATACTAAGCGATTACAATATAACAATGTAACAGACTCATTTCCTTTCCACTGCCCCAGTAAGGAACATGACTAGAAGACAAGAAGAGGAGAAAAAATGCAGAACTATAATCATTCCTTTATGCACGTTTTCAATCTTGAAGCAGCAAGACTAAGGTTCTTCAATTGCTCACATTCCTCTATAAAACATTACATTTTAACTACCTCTTCTTCTCTCCCCTGTTTCCCAGTTGTTTAGCAAAGGGAAGACGCCCACTAGGTCTCTAAAATTATCTTCTGTACTTGCACTTCTGACCCTTTCCATTCATCTTCTAAAAATATTCCTTCCTTCCCCCCTTTTCAACCTTTCTGTATCTGCTGGCTCCCTCCCCTATGCTTTCAAATATGTCCACATCTCAACATACTAAAAAAGTCTCCAACTCCCTGCTCCCATTCTTGTTTAAAATTCTGGAATGGGTCTTATAAAACAACTGCCTTCATGTCCTCTCCATCAACTTTCTTCTTTTCCAAGTTGTACTTGGTCTTAATCTTCCTGGAATCCTAAGCTTCCTTTGACATTGAAACACTATTAAGACTTTTATTCATGCATTATTTACCCAAATCTCCTCCTTCCCCTCTGACCCTGATCCTCTGATTCAGCAATTCACTCTGCTGCCTGGATCATTTTTCTACAAAACATTCAGACCAAGAAACTCCAGAGTTGGCCCATCCAACTCCACATCAAACAAAAACTCCTTACCATTGGCTTTAAAGCATCCTAACTCCTTGCCCCCTCTCACATCACCTTGCCACTCTTCTACTGCAACCCAAACCACACACTTCGTTCCTCTAATGCTAACCTTCTCACTGTACCTCGATTTCGTCTATCTTGCTGCCAACCTCTTGCCTACATCCTACCACTGGCCTGGAATGTCCTCCTTCCTCATAGGAGACAGATAATTGGTCTTCCCAACTTTAAAGCCTTATTGAAGGCACAGCCCACCCAAGAAGCCTTCCCTAAGACCTCCTCTCCTCTTTTCTCATTCCCTTCTGTGTTGCACTGACTTGCTCCCCTCATTCATCCTCCCCCCATCCCCACAGCAAATATGGTATTAAATCTGTTATTCATTGATACATACATACAGACAGACAGGCATGATGATGATGGTATTTAGATAGACGTGCATATGCATATGCACGTCTATCTAAATACCATCATCATCATGCCTGTCTGTCTGTATGTATCAATAAATTAAATATATATACTACTGTGTGTCTCCCCCTCTAGAATGTGAGCTCATTATGGGAAGGGACTGTGTCTATTGTTATATTGTGTTCTCCCAAGCACTTAGTACAGTGCTTTGCAAACAGTAAGTGCTCAATAAATATAACTGAAAGAAAGAATGAATCCCCTCCGCACTTATGTACAAATCTGTAATTTCCTTATTTATATTATGTCTGTCTCCTCGACTCTGGATGGTAAGCTCATTGAGGGAAGAAAATGTACCTGTTTATTGTTATATTGTACTCTCCCAAGTGCTTAGTACAGTGCTCTGCACACAGTAAGTGCTCAATAAATAGGATTGATTGAATGAATTAATCAATTAATCCATGAGCCACCACATTTCATTTTCATTTATTTGGCTGACTGTGGGATTCTCTTATGCTGTGGTAATTCTCTTGGAGAGTTTATTTGCTCATTTGGCCTCAGGCACTACATCTATGCAGATGACTCCCAAATCTAACACTCCAGCTCCACTTCTCATCAATTCCATATCTCTGTTCTCTCCAGGACTTCTTGCATCTCAAACTGCACATGTCTAAAACCAGACTTCTTATCATCCTTCTCAATCACAACCCCTGATTTGCCCATCTGTGTTCTGTTCTTTTCCAGAAATCCAAAACCCTGGAGCCAGCTTCAACTCACAATCACATTTAAACTATTGTTCAATTCCTTATTATTATTTCTGCATACATTTCTTGGGTTTGCCCTAGCTGCTCCCCACATAATTCCTATCACCTTGATCCAAGCTCTAGTCATAGTGTAGTTGAGAAGCAGTGAGGCCTAGTGGATAGAGGATGGGCCTAGGAGTCAGAGTCAATATCTGCTGTATGACCTCGGGCAAGTCACTTAATTTTTCTATGCCTCAGTTACCTTATTGTAAAACGTGGATTCAAGTTGGGAGTCCATATGGGATACAAGCTATGTAAAAACCACATTACCATGCATCTACCCATTTATAGTACCTGGAAAAAAATGACCACTTACAACAAATACCACTAATTTTTTTAAAAAGCCTCACTGGTCTCTGGTTTCCTCCTTTCATCTTTTTCCCACTTTAATCTGCTGTTGCATGAAGAACTTTTTGGAGCATTTTTCATTCATTCATTCGATCATTTATTGAGTGCTTACTGTGTGCAGAGCACTGTACTAAGTGCTTGATAGAGTATAACAATAAACCAACATATTTCCTGCCCACAGTGAGCTTACAGTCTGGAGGGGGAGACAAACTTTAATATAAATAAATAAATTAGAGATGAAATAATAATGATGATGGTATTGTTAAGCCCTTGCCATGTGCCAAGCATTGTTCTATGTACATAATAGTTGTGGGGCTGGGAGGGGGGATGAATAAAGGGAGTATGTCTGGGTGGTACAGAAGGGAGTGGAAGAAGAGGAAAGGAAGGCTTAGACAGAGAAGGCTTCTTAGAGGAGATATGCTGACAGTTAGGCATTGAAGTGGGGGAAAGGAATTATCTGTTGGATTTGAGGAGGGAGGGAGCTCCACCCTAATCCTCCTTGGCCTCTCAGCTGCCTTTGACACTGTGGAGCCCCCATCTCCTAGAGAGGTTATCCAACCTTGGCTTCACTGACTCTGTCCTCTCCTGATTTTCTTCTTAATAATAATAATAATAATTTTGGTATTTGTTAAGCGCTTACTATGTGCAAAGCACTGTTCTAAGCACCGGGAAGGATACAGGGTGATCAGGTTGTCCCATATGGAGCTCACAATCTTAATCCCCATTTTACAGATGAGGTAACTGAGGCCCAGAGAAGTGAAGTGACTTGCCCAAAGTCACACAGCTGACAAGCGGCAGAGCCGGGATTTGAACCCATGACCTCTGACTCCAAAACGCAGGCTCTTTCCACTGAGCCACGCTGCTTCTTACTTCTCTGGCCGTACACTCTCAGTTTCCTTTTGTGGGCTCCCCTCTCCCTTCCATCCCATAACTGTATGGGTTCAATTCTCTGTCCCCTCCTATTCTCCATCTACCCTCATTCCCTTTGAGAACTTATTTTCTCCCGTGGCTTCAAATACCATCTCTAAGCAGATGATACTCAAATGTACATCTCCCCCCATCTCTCTCACTCTTACCAGGCTCACATCCCCTCCTGTATTCAAGACATCTCTACTTGGATGTCTTCCTGTCACCTCAAACTTAGCGTTCAAAACAGAGTTCCATATCTTTCCTCCCAAACCCTGTCGTCTCCAGGAATTTCCTGTCACCAAAGATAGCACCATTCATATATCGTATTTATTGAGCACTTACTGTGTGCAGATCACTGTACTAAGCACTTGGGAAGTACAAGTTGGCAACATTTAGAGACGGTCCCTACCCAACAGTGGGCTCTTAGCCTAGAAAGTGGGCTCACCAGCATCCTTCTCATCTCTCAAGCCTGTAACCTTGGCATTATCCTTGACTCCACTCTCTCATTCAATGCAAATATCCAATCCATCACAAACTCCTGTCGATCTCACCTTCAGAACATCGCTAAAGTCCAACTTTCCCTCTCCATCCAAACCGCTACCATGTTAATACACTCACTCATCCTACCCCACCTCGATTACTTCATCAACCTTCTTTCTGATCTCCCAACCTCCTGCTTCTCCCCACTTCAGTCTACACTTCACTCTGCTGCCTGGATTATCTTTCTACAGAAATGTTCAGGGCTTCTCATGCACCTCCTCAAAAATTTCCAGTGGTTGCCTAACCACCTCATATCAAACAAAAATTCTTCATAATTGGCTTTAAAGCTCTTCACCACCATGCCCTCTCCTACTTCACCTTGCTTCTCTCCTTCTACAACGCAGCTCACACACTTCACTTATATGGTGTTAACCTTCTCACTGTGCCTCAATCTCACCTGTCTTGCCTCTGACCCCTGACCCACATCCTACCCCTGACCTGGACCACTGTCCTGCCTCGAATCTGCCAGACAATTACTGTCCCCCACTTCAAAGCCTTACTGAAGACACATCTCTTCCAAGAGGCCTTCCCAAACTAAACCCCATTTTTCTTCATTTTCCACTCCCTTACGTGTCACCACAACTTGCTCTTCCTTCCCTCCCTGACCCACATCACTTATGCATATATGTAATTTTATTTATTTATACTGATGTCTGTTCACCGTATTGATGTCTGTCTCCCTGCCTCTAGACTGTGTGCTCATTGTGGTCACTGACTGTCTCTCATTATTGCTGTATTGTACTTTCTCAAGTGCTTAGTACAGTGTTCTGCAAACAATAAGCACTCAATAAGTGCAACTGAACGAACGAACGAACGAACGAACGAACGAACGAACGAACGAACGAACGAACGAACGAACGAATGAATGAATGAATGAATGAATGAATGAAAAGTTACAGGCCAGAGGCAGGACATGGGCCAGGAGTTGGTGATGAGACAGATGAGATTGAGGTACAGTGAGAAGGTTAGCATTTAGAGGAGTGACATGTGCAGACTCGATTGTAGTAGGAGAGTACTGAGCTGAGGTAGGAGGGGGCAAGAAGATTGAGTGCTTTGAAGCCAATGGTGAGCAGTTTTTGTCTAATGGAGAGGTTGATAGGCAATCACTGGAGATTCTTGGGGAGTGGGGAAGGATGTCCTGAATATTTTTTATGAAAAATGATCCAGGCAGCAGAGTGAAAGATGGACTGGAGTGGGGAGAGACAGGAAGCTGGGGGGTCAGTAAGGAGGCTGATACAATAATCAAAGTGGAATAGGATAAGTGATTGCATTAACATGGTTGTAGTTTGGATTGAGATGAAAAGGAAGATTTTAGCGTTGTTGTGAAGGTGGAACTGACAGGATTAAATGATGGATTGACTATGTGGGCTGAATGACAGAAAGGAGTCAAGAGTAACGCCAAGGTTGAGGGCTTCTGAGACAAGAAGGAAGTTATTGCCATCTGCAGTGATGGGAAAGTCAAAGGGCGTATAGGATTTGGATGGGAAGATAAGGTGTTCTGATTTGGACATGTCAAATTTGAGATGATGGGAGAACAACCATGTACAGATGTCTTGAAGGCCAGAGGTGATGCAAGGCTGGAGAGAGGGAGAGAGAAAGGAGGAGATACAGATTTGGGTATCATCTACATAGAGGTGGTAGTTGAAGCCAGGGCAGCAAATGGATTGTACAAGGGAGTGGGTGTAAATGGAGGAATAAGGGATCCAAATTGAAGCTTGAGGGACTCTCACAGTTAGGGGTGGGAGGCAAAGGAAGAGCCCGTGAAAGAGATTGAGAATGAGCAGCCAGAGAGATAGGAGGAGAACCAAGTGAGGAACCAACCAACCAACCAACCAACCAACCAACCAACCAACCAACCAACCAAAACCACCCACCCACCCACCCACCCACCCACCCACCCACCCACCCACCCACCCACCCACCCACCCACCCACCCACCCACCCACCCACCACCCACCCACCCACCCACCCACCCAACCCACCCACCCACCCACCACCACCCACCCACCCACCCACCCACCCACCCACCCACCACCCACCAACCAACCAACCAACCAACCAACCAACCAACCAACCAACCAACCAACCAACCAACCAACCAACCAACCAACCAACCAACCAACCAACCAACCAACCAACCAACCAACCAACCAACCAACCAACCAACCAACCAACCAACCAACCAACCAACCAACCAACCAACCAACCAACCAACCAACCAACCATTTATTCATTCATTCGTATTTATTGAGTGCTTACTATGTGCAGAGTACGTAACAAGTACTTGGTAAAGTACATTACAGTAATAAAGGGACACAGTCCCTGCCCACAATAAGTTCACAGTCTGGTGGAGGAAAGCGATATCAACACAAATAACAGACATTAATATAAATAAGTAAAATTAAAGACATATGCATAAGTGCTGTGGGGTAGGAAGAGTGGAGAAGAGCAAAAGGAGCAAGTCATGGTAACAAAGAAAGGAGTGAGAGATGAGGAAAAATGTGGCTTAGTCTGGGAAGGCCTCTTGGAGAAGATGTGCCTTCAGTAAGCCTTTGAAGCTGGGGACAGAAATTGTCTGGTGGATTTGAGGAGGGAGGGCAGTTCAGGCCAGAGGTAGGACTTGGCCAGGGATTGGCGCCAGACAGGTGAGATCGAGGCAAAGTGAGGAGGTTAGCACCATAGGAGTGAAGTATACAGGCTGGCTTGTAGGAGAGAGGCAAGGGGAGGTAGGAGGGGGTGAGGTGAAGTGCTTTAAAGCAAATGGTGAGGAATATTTGCTTGATATGGAGGTGGACACGCAACCACTGGAGATTTTTAAGGAGGGGACCGGTGACATGTCTGACATGTCCTGAATGTTTCTGTAGGAAGATAATCCGGGCAGTGGAGTGATGTATGGACTGGAGTAAGGAGAGGCAGGAGATTGGGAGGTCAGAGAGGAGGCTGATGCAGTAATCCAGCTGGGATAGGGTGAGTGATTTTATTAATGAGGTTGCAGTTTGGATGGAGAGGAAAGGGCAGATTTTAGTGATGTTGTGAAGGTGAGACCAACAGTCTTTGGTGACAGCTTGGATATGTGGGGTGAATGAGAGAGGAGTAAAAGATGACACCAAGATTGTGGGTTTGTGAGACGGAAAGGATGGTGGTTCGTCTACAGTGATGGGAAAGTACTGGAGAGGACAGGGTTTGGGAGGGAAGATAAGGAGCTCTGTCTTGGACATGTTGAGTTTGAGGTGATAGGAGGACATCCAAGTACAGATGTCTTGAAGGCAGGAGGAAATGCGAACCTGGAAATAGAGTGAGAGATTAGGGGAGTAGATGTAGATTTGGGTGTTATCTGCATGAGAGACGGTAGTTGAAGCCGGGGGAGCGAATGAGTTCTTAAGGAAATGAGTGTAGATGGAGAATAGAAGCAGACCAGGAACTGAACCTTGAGGGATCCCCACAGTTGGGGATGGGAGGGAGAGGAGGAGCCCGTGAAGAAGACTCAGAATGAATGGCCAGAGAGATAAGAGGAGAACCAGGAGAGGACAGAGTCAATGAAGCCAGGGTTGGATAATGTTTCCACGAGAAGGGGATGGTACACAGTGTCAAAGGCAGCTGAGAGGTTGAGGAGGATTGGGACTGAGAGGGAGCCATTGGATTTGGCAAGAAGATCATTGGTGACCTTTGAGAAGATAGTGTCAGTGTTCATGCTGCAGATATTCATGGCTTTACCTAGACAAAATACCACAACAGTTTCAAAGAAAATAGTAGAGATGCTAAATGGAAACAATGTATAATCAACATCTAATCTAGTCTGATCACTTAGAGAAACACTGATGAGGAAAAGAAACACACTGGCACATCAAACACCTAGCATAAATCTAACTTCATCAGATGAAATGGTGCATGCCAAAAGTTGAAATGCTGCAGATGAGAGCTGGCAGCAAGGCCTGCAATAATTTTTGAAGGGTTTTGAGCAGTCTTTAAACTAAAATCCAGTGATGTTAATCCCTGACCCCAAAAGCTGACAAATCATAATTGCTGACTGATCAGAAGGCAGGATTATGTAGTTGGACTGAACACACCAAGAAAATTCTTACAATCATCGGCAAAATAGCAGTCTAAGTGATCTGGAGCTGATCTTCTAGACTGTGAGCTCGTTGTTGGGTTGGGACCGTCTCTATATGTTTCTGACTTGTACTTTCCAAGCGCTTAGTACGGTGCTCTGCACACAGTGAGTACTCACTAAATACGACCGTTTGAATGAATGGAGAAATTTTCTACAATTATCCACGCTGCATCTCTGCCAACCAGATTCAAAGTGCTAAAACCTACAAATTGAGAATCCGAGAAGCAACTGTTCTATTGATAAATATGATTAGTGCCAGGTCAAGTTCACCAGAAATCTTTCATATCTATGAAAGAGGACTGCCATAGGAGTTCAAAGACACCTTTATGAGACTGGGTAAACTTGTCTCATATAATAAATATCTTTTTCTTCTTTTTCAGCTGGGAAGGTTTTAGCCAAATTGATGTTGAATAACCAACTGAATACTATTTGGAACTCAAGGTGGTTTGGATTCGGTTATGGTACTATTGATATTATCTTGGCAGGAGAAATGCCTAGCGCTAAACAAAGGCCTTTAATGAACTGGGGGTTTCAGGAGTTTTGTTTTCTTGGTTTTAATGGTATTCATTAAGCTCTTACTATAAGCCTGGCACTGTGCTCAGTGCAGGGGTAGATAATAGTCAGGTTTGACATAGTCCATGTCCCACGGGTAGCTCACAGTATTAATCCTATTTTATTCATTCATTCAATCATATTTATTGAGTGCTTACTGTGTGCAGAGCACTGTACTAAGCGCTTGGGAAGTACTAGTCGATCTCACGCTCCATCCCTTCTCCCCTCCTTAACTTCCATCTTCAATCGCTCACTCTCCACTGGTTCCTTCCCCTCTGCCTTCAAACATGCCCACGTCTCTCCCATCCTAAAAAAACCCTCTCTTGACCCCACCTCACTTTCTAGTTATCACCCCATATCCCTCCTGCCATTTCTTTCCAAACTCCGTGAACGAGTTGTCTACACACGCTGCCTCGAATTCCTCAACACCTACTCTCTCTTCGACCCCCTCCAGTCTGGCTTCCATCCCCTAAATTCCACAGAAATTGCCCTCTCAAAGGTCACCAATGACCTCCTGCTTGCCAAATCCAACGGCTCATACTCTGTCCGAATCCTCCTCGACCTCTCAGCTGCCTTTGACACTATGGACCACCCCCTTCTCCTCAACACACTATCCAACCTTGGCTTCACAGACTCCGTCCTCTCCTGATTCTCCTCTTATCTCTCTGGTCGTTCATTCTCAGTCTCTTTTGCAGGCTCCTCCTCCCCTTCCCATCCCATTACTGTGGGGGTTCCCCAAGGTTCAGTGCTTGGTCCCCTTCTGTTCTCGATCTACACTCACTCCCTTGGTAACCTCATTCGCTCCCACGGCTCCAACTATCATCTCTACGCTGATGACACCCAGATCTACATCTCTGCCCCTGCTCTCTCCCCCTCTCTCCAGGTTCGCATCTCCTCCTGCCTTCAGGACATCTCCATCTGGATGTCTGCCCGCCACCTAAAACTCAACATGTCCAAGACTGAACTCCTTGTCTTCCCTCCCAAACCCTGCCCTCTCCCTGACTTTCCCATCTCTGTTCACAGCACTACCATCCTTCCCGTCTCACAAGCCCACAACCTTGGTGTCATCCTCGACTCTGCTCTCTCAACAACAGGCTCACAGTCTAGAAGTGGGAAACAATAATATTAATAATAATAATGATGGCATATATTAAGCGCTTACTATGTGCAAAGCACTGTTCTAAGAGCTGGGGAGGTTACAAGATGATCAGGTTGTCCCACGGGGGGCTCACAATCTTAATCCCCATTTTACAGATGAGGCAACTGAGGCACAGAGAGTTAAGTGACTTGCCCAAAGTCACACTTCTGACAGTTGGCATAGCCGGGATTCAAACCCATGAACTCTTTGCACTGAGCCACGCTGCTTCA
>NW_024044833.1:0-58332 GCF_015852505.1 Tachyglossus aculeatus | reverse complement strand
AGTCTAAAGACTGCTCAAAACCCTTCAAAAATTATTGCAGGCCTTGCTGCCAGCTCTTATGTGCAGCATTTCAACTTTAGGCATGCACCATTTCATCTGATGAAGTTAGATTTATGCTAGGTGTTTGATGTGCCAGTGTGTTTCTTTTCCTCATCAGTGTTTCTCTAAGTGATCAGACTAGATTAGATGTTGATTATACATTGTTTCCATTTAGCATCTCTACTATTTTCTTTGAAACTGTTGTGGTATTTTGTCTAGGTAAAGCCATGAATGTCTGGCAGCTTGAACACTGACACTATCTTCTCAAAGGTCACCAATGATCTTCTTGCCAAATCCAATGGCTCCCTCTCAGTCCCAATCCTCCTCAACCTCTCAGCTGCCTTTGACACTGTGGACCATCCCCTTCTCGTGGAGACATTATCCAACCCTGGCTTCATTGACTCTGTCCTCTCCTGGTTCTCCTCTTATCTCTCTGGCCATTCATTCTCAGTCTTCTTCACGGGCTCCTCCTCTCCCTCCCATCCCCAACTGTGGGGATCCCTCAAGGTTCAGTTCCTGGTCTGCTTCTATTCTCCATCTACACTCATTTCCTTGAGAACTCATTCGCTCCCCCGGCTTCAACTACCGTCTCTCATGCAGATAACACCCAAATCTACATCTACTCACCTAATCTCTCACTCTCTTTCCAGGTTCGCATTTCCTCCTGCCTTCAAGACATCTGTACTTGGATGTCCTCCTATCACCTCAAACTCAACATGTCCAAGACAGAGCTCCTTATCTTCCCTCCCAAACCCTGTCCTCTCCAGTACTTTCCCATCACTGTAGACGAACCACCATCCTTTCCGTCTCACAAACCCACAATCTTGGTGTCATCTTTGACTCCTCTCTCATTCACCCCACATATCCAAGCTGTCACCAAAGACTGTTGGTCTCACCTTCACAACATCACTAAAATCTGCCCTTTCCTCTCCATCCAAACTGCAACCTCATTAATAAAATCACTCACCCTATCCCAGCTGGATTACTGCATCAGCCTCCTCTCTGACCTCCCAATCTCCTGCCTCTCCTTACTCCAGTCCATACATCACTCCACTGCCCGGATTATCTTCCTACAGAAACATTCAGGACATGTCAGACATGTCACCGGTCCCCTCCTTAAAAATCTCCAGTGGTTGCGTGTCCACCTCCATATCAAGCAAATATTCCTCACCATTTGCTTTAAAGCACTTCACCTCACCCCCTCCTACCTCCCCTTGCCTCTCTCCTACAAGCCAGCCTGTATGCTTCACTCCTATGGTGCTAACCTCCTCACTGTGCCTCGATCTCACCTGTCTGGCGCCAATCCCTGGCCATGTCCTACCTCTGGCCTGAACTGCCCTCCCTCCTCAAATCCACCAGACAATTTCTGTCCCCTGCTTCAAAGGCTTACTGAAGGCACATCTTCTCCAAGAGGCCTTCCCAGACTAAGCCACATTTTTCCTCATCTCTCACTCCTTTCTTTGTTACCATGACTTGCTCCTTTTGCTCTTCCCCACTCTTCCTACCCCACAGCACTTATGCATATGTCTATAATTTTACTTATTTATATTAATGTCTGTTATTTGTGTTGATATCGCTTTCCTCCACCAGACTGTGAACTTATTGTGGGCAGGGACTGTCTCCCTTTATTACTGTAATGTACTTTACCAAGTACTTGTTACGTACTCTGCACATAGTAAGCACTCAATAAATACGAATGAATGAATAAATGGTTGGTTGGTTGGCTGGCTGGCTGGTTGGTTGGTTGGTTGGTTGGTTTTGGTTGGTTGGTTGGTTGGTTGGTTGGTTGATTGGTTGGTTGGTTGGTTGGTGGTTGGTTGGTTTGTTGGTTGGTTAGTTGGTTGGTTGGTTGGTTGGTTGGTTGGTTGGTTGGTTGGTTGGTTGGTTGGTTGGTTGGTTGGTTGGTTGGTTGGTTCTCCTCCTATCTCTCTGGCTGCTCATTCTCAATCTCTTTCACGGGCTCTTCCTTTGCCTCCCACCCCTAACTGTGAGAGTCCCTCAAGCTTCAGTTTGGATCCCTTATTCCTCCATTTACACCCACTCCCTTGTACAATCCATTTGCTGCCCTGGCTTCAACTACCACCTCTATGTAGATGATACCCAAATCTGTATCTCCTCCTTTCTCTCTCCCTCTCTCCAGCCTTGCATCACCTCTGGCCTTCAAGACATCTGTACATGGTTGTTCTCCCATCATCTCAAACTTGACATGTCCAAATCAGAACACCTTATCTTCCCATCCAAATCCTATACGCCCTTTGACTTTCCCATCACTGCAGATGGCAATAACTTCCTTCTTGTCTCAGAAGCCCTCAACCTTGGCGTTACTCTTGACTCCTTTCTGTCATTCAGCCCACATAGTCAATCCATCATTTAATCCTGTCAGTTCCACCTTCACAACAACGCTAAAATCTTCCTTTTCATCTCAATCCAAACTACAACCATGTTAATACAATCACTTATCCTATTCCACTTTGATTATTGTATCAGCCTCCTTACTGACCCCCCAGCTTCCTGTCTCTCCCCACTCCAGTCCATCTTTCACTCTGCTGCCTGGATCATTTTTCATAAAAAATATTCAGGACATCCTTCCCCACTCCCCAAGAATCTCCAGTGATTGCCCATCAACCTCTCCATTAGACAAAAACTGCTCACCATTGGCTTCAAAGCACTCAATCTTCTTGCCCCCTCCTACCTCAGCTCAGTACTCTCCTACTACAATCGAGTCTGCACATGTCACTCCTCTAAATGCTAACCTTCTCACTGTACCTCAATCTCATCTGTCTCATCACCAACTCCTGGCCCATGTCCTGCCTCTGGCCTGTAACTTTTCATTCATTCATTCATTCATTCATTCATTCATTCATTCATTCATTCATTCGTTCGTTCGTTCGTTCGTTCGTTCGTTCGTTCGTTCATTCGTTCGTTCGTTCGTTCAGTTGCACTTATTGAGTGCTTATTGTTTGCAGAACACTGTACTAAGCACTTGAGAAAGTACAATACAGCAATAATGAGAGACAGTCAGTGACCACAATGAGCACACAGTCTAGAGGCAGGGAGACAGACATCAATACAGTGAACAGACATCAGTATAAATAAATAAAATTACATATATGCATAAGTGATGTGGGTCAGGGAGGGAAGGAAGAGCAAGTTGTGGTGACACGTAAGGGAGTGGAAAATGAAGAAAAATGGGGTTTAGTTTGGGAAGGCCTCTTGGAAGAGATGTGTCTTCAGTAAGGCTTTGAAGTGGGGGACAGTAATTGTCTGGCAGATTCGAGGCGGGACAGCGGTCCAGGTCAGGGGTAGGATGTGGGTCAGGGGTCAGAGGCGAAACAGGTGAGATTGAGGCACAGTGAGAAGGTTAACACCATATAAGTGAAGTGTGTGAGCTGCGTTGTAGAAGGAGAGAAGCAAGGTGAAGTAGGAGAGGGCATGGTGGTGAAGAGCTTTAAAGCCAATTATGAAGAATTTTTGTTTGATATGAGGTGGTTAGGCAACCACTGGAAATTTTTGAGGAGGTGCATGACAAGCCCTGAACATTTCTGTAGAAAGATAATCCAGGCAGCAGAGTGAAGTGTAGACTGAAGTGGGGAGAAGCAGGAGGTTGGGAGATCAGAAAGAAGGTTGATGAAGTAATCGAGGTGGGGTAGGATGAGTGATTGTATTAACATGGTAGCGGTTTGGATGGAGAGGAAAAGTTGGACTTTAGCGATGTTCTGAAGGTGAGATCGACAGGAGTTTGTGATGGATTGGATATTTGCATTGAATGAGAGAGTGGAGTCAAGGATAATGCCAAGGTTACAGGCTTGAGAGATGAGAAGGATGCTGGTGAGCCCACTTTCTAGGCTATGAGCCCACTGTTGGGTAGGGACCGTCTCTAAATGTTGCCAACTTGTACTTCCCAAGTGCTTAGTACAGTGATCTGCACACAGTAAGTGCTCAATAAATACGATATATGAATGGTGCTATCTTTGGTGATGGGAAATTCCTGGAGACGACAGGGTTTGGGAGGAAAGATATGGAACTCTGTTTTGAACGCTAAGTTTGAGGTGACAGGAAGACATCCAAGTAGAGATGTCTTGAATACAGGAGGGGATGTGAGCCTGGTAAGAGTGAGAGAGATGGGGGGAGATGTACATTTGAGTATCATCTGCTTAGAGATGGTATTTGAAGCCACGGGAGAAAATAAGTTCTCAAAGGGAATGAGGGTAGATGGAGAATAGGAGGGGACAGAGAATTGAACCCATACAGTTATGGGATGGAAGGGAGAGGGGAGCCCACAAAAGGAAACTGAGAGTGTACGGCCAGAGAAGTAAGAGGAAAATCAGGAGAGGACAGAGTCAGTGAAGCCAAGGTTGGATAACCTCTCTAGGAGAAGGGGGCTCCACAGTGTCAAAGGCAGCTGAGAGGCCAAGGAGGATTAGGGTGGAACTCCCTCCCTCCTCAAATCCAACAGATAATTCCTTTCCCCCACTTCAAAGCCTAACTGTCAGCATATCTCCTCTAAGAAGCCTTCTCTGTCTAAGCCTTCCTTTCCTCTTCTTCCACTCCCTTCTGTGCCACCCAGACATACTCCCTTTATTCATCCCCCCTCCCAGCCCCACAACTATTATGTACATAGAACAATGCTTGGCACATGGCAAGGGCTTAACAATACCATCATCATTATTATTTCATCTCTAATTTATTTATTTATATTAAAGTTTGTCTCCCCCTCCAGACTGTAAGCTCACTGTGGGCAGGAAATATGTTGGTTTATTGTTATACTATACTCTATCAAGCACTTAGTACAGTGCTCTGCACACAGTAAGCACTCAATAAATGATTGAATGAATGAATGAAAAATGCTCCAAAAAGTTCTTCATGCAACAGCAGATTAGAGTGGGAAAAAGATGAAAGGAGGAAACCAGAGACCAGTGAGGCTTTTTAAAAAAATTAATGGTATTTGTTGTAAGTGGTCATTTTTTTCCAGGTACTATAAATGGGTAGATGCATGGTAATCTGGTTTTTACATAGCTTGTATCCCATATGGACTCCCAACTTGAATCCCCGTTTTACAATAAGGTAACTGAGGCATAGAAAAATTAAGTGACTTGCCCGAGGTCATACAGCAGATATTGACTCTGACTCCTAGGCCCATCCTCTATCCACTAGGCCTCACTGCTTCTCAACTACACTATGACTAGAGCTTGGATCAAGGTGATAGGAATTATGTGGGGAGCAGCTAGGGCAAACCCAAGAAATTTATGCAGAAATAATAATAAGGAATTGAACAATAGTTTAAATGTGATTGTGAGTTGAAGCTGGCTCCAGGGTTTTGGATTTCCGGAAAAGAACAGAACACAGATGGGCAAATCAGGGGTTGTGATTGAGAAGGATGATAAGAAGTCTGGTTTTAGACATGTGCAGTTTGAGATGCAAGAAGTCCTGGAGAGAACAGAGATATGGAATTGATGAGAAGTGGAGCTGGAGTGTTAGATTTGGGAGTCATCTGCATAGATGTAGTGACTGAGGCCAAATGAGCAAATAAACTCTCCAAGAGAATTACCACAGCATAAGAGAATCCCACAGTCAGCCAAATAAATGAAAATGAAATGTGGTGGCTCATGGATTAATTGATTAATTCATTCAATCAATCCTATTTATTGAGCACTTACTGTGTGCAGAGCACTGTACTAAGCACTTGGGAGAGTACAATATAACAATAAACAGATACATTTTCTTCCCTCAATGAGCTTACCATCTAGAGTCAAGGAGACAGACATAATATAAATAAGGAAATTACAGATTTGTACATAAGTGCTGTGGGGATTCATTCTTTCTTTCAGTTATATTTATTGAGCACTTACTGTTTGCAAAGCACTGTACTAAGTGCTTGGGAGAACACAATATAACAATAAACAGACACAGTCCCTTCCCATAATGAGCTCACATTCTAGAGGGGGAGACACACAGTAGTATATATATTTAATTTATTGATACATACAGACAGACAGACATGATGATGATGGTATTTAGATAGACGTGCATATGCATATGCACGTCTATCTAAATACCATCATCATCATGTCTGTCTGTCTGTATGTATCAATGAATAACAGATTTAATACCATATTTGCTGTGGGGATGGGAGGAGGATGAATGAGGGGAGCAAGTCAGTGCAACACAGAAGGGAATGAGAAAAGAGGAGAGGAGGTCTTAGGGAAGGCTTCTTGGATGAGCTGTGCCTTCAATAAGGCTTTAAAGTTGGGAAGACCAATTATCTGTCTGCTATGAGGAAGGAGGACATTCCAGGCCAGTGGTAGGATGTAGGCAAGAGGTTGGCAGCAAGATAGATGAGATCGAGGTACAGTGAGAAGGTTAGCGTTAGAGGAACGAAGTGTGTGGTTTGGGTTGCAGTAGAAGAGTGGCAAGGTGATGTGAGAGGGGGCAAGGAGTTAGGATGCTTTAAAGCCAATGGTAAGGAGTTTTTGTTTGATGTGGAGTTGGATGGGCCAACTCTGGAGTTTCTTGGTCTGAATGTTTTGTAGAAAAATGATCCAGGCAGCAGAGTGAATTGCTGAATCAGAGGATCAGGGTCAGAGGGGAAGGAGGAGATTTGGGTAAATAATGCATAAATAAAAGTCTTAATAGTGTTTCAATGTCAAAGGAAGCTTAGGATTCCAGGAAGATTAAGACCAAGTACAACTTGGAAAAGAAGAAAGTTGATGGAGAGGACATGAAGGCAGTTGTTTTATAAGACCCATTCCAGAATTTTAAACAAGAATGGGAGCAGGGAGTTGGAGACTTTTTTAGAATGTTGAGATGTGGACATATTTGAAAGCATAGGGGAGGGAGCCAGCAGATACAGAAAGGTTGAAAAGGGGGGAAGGAAGGAATATTTTTAGAAGATGAATGGAAAGGGTCAGAAGTGCAAGTACAGAAGATAATTTTAGAGACCTAGTGGGTGTCCTCCCTTTGCTAAACAACTGGGAAACAGGGGAGAGAAGAAGAGGTAGTTAAAATGTAATGTTTTATAGAGGAATGTGAGCAATTGAAGAACCTTAGTCTTGCTGCTTCAAGATTGAAAACGTGCATAAGGGAATGATTATAGTTCTGCATTTTTCTTCTCTTCTTGTCTTCTAGTCATGTTCCTTACTGGGGCAGTGGAAAGGAAATGAGTCTGTTACATTGTTATATTGTAATCGCTTAGTATAGTGCTCTGCACACAGTAACTGCCCAATAAATACAATTGAATGAATACACTCCCAAGTGATTAGCACAGTGCTCTGCATATAGTAAGCACTCAGTAAATATGACTGGCTGGCTGGCTGCCTGACTGACTGACTGACTGCAGTAGTGGGAAGCACTGTGGCCTAGTGGATAAAACATAAACCTGGGAGCCAGAGGGCCTGGGTTCTAATGCCTGCTGTACTACTTGGTACTCTTAGTACAGTATTCTGCTGTGTAATTTTGGGCAAGTCACATAATTTCTCTGTGCCTCATTTTCCTCAACTGCAAACTGCAACATAGGAACTCAGTACCTGTTCTCTCTCCGCCTTAGACTATGCACCCCATGAGAGGCAGGGACTCTAACCAGTCTGATTACCTTGTATCTACCCCAGTGCTTAGAACAGTATTTGCCACATAGACAGTGCTAGAACAAATACCATAAAAAAGAGTGAATAGGTGAGAGGGTTGCATTTCATTGCAACAGAGTAAAGTATGGATTGGAGTGGGGACAAACAGGAAGTGAGAAGGCCAGCAAGGAGGCTAATAATAGTAATAAAGGGGGGGCTAGGACAAGTGGTTTCCCAAAGATCAGGGCAACCTGTCTGTGTATTGTTTAAGGCTGTTTATTGTTGTATTGTGCTCTCCCAAGTGCTTTGTACAGTGCTGGGCACAGTAAGTGCTCAATAAATACGACTGAATGAATGAATGAATGATCACAGTAAGCCCACAAAAAACCACTATTAATTGATTGATTAGGCTAATGATCAATTCTGTTAGGAATTCTGACAAATAGTGGCAACAAAAAACTTGCAAAAACATGAGGACTAACATTTAGGAATATACCCATCGGGTTTCATTTACTTTTCTGTCTACTTTTCTAACTTTCTTTATAGAAATTTGGTCATTGATTGTCTAAATCTGTATTTGTCTGCTGGTAGTCTATTGTGTAATTTTCACTGTTAATGAATACCACTTTCTAACTGGTTGTTGTATGAAGTTGGTTTAGAAACAGAGCCCTTTAAAATTCAGTAAATCCCCCCTACATATTCATTTATGAGATTTTGTAAAAAACAATTTTGTGTTCACTAGATTGGTCAGTAAAAACGATTTAAAAATCCAGACCCTAAAATACGTGTGACATCATGCTTGCGAAAGTGATCTGCAATCTGACAATTGCATTTTTCAGTCCCCTTTTTGTTGAAGTCAGATAAATAAGTGTTTCTGCATGGGATCCTGACCTTCTCATCTCAACTGATGTAGAATAAAGTTGGTGTGGGAGGACTTTAATGTTGCAAGAAGTCATTAGACTAGGTAGCTGAAAGTAATTATAAAGGTTAGAAAAACGTGTAGTACCATGTTACTAGATGGGACTGAACAGTTTAAAACTACACAGTCCAGAATAAAACAGATTAATGGACATTCTTTCACCCTTCCATCTTTCCCAGCAGAATCCCAACTTAAAATGGGTTATGATTCCCAAACCTACATCTCCAGCCCTGAAATCTCTCCTTCCCTGCAATCTCACAGTTCCTACTGCCTTCAGGAGATATCTACTTGGATATCCTGCTAACACCTCAAATTAGACATGTTCAAACCTGAACTCCTTATCTTTCCACTCAAACACTGTCCCCCACCTGTCTTTGCCATCACTGTAAACAACACCTCTATCTTCACTACCTCAAAAACCCATGAACTTGATGTTGTCCTTGACTCATCTTTCATGTCATCCACATATTGGGTCACCGAATGCCGTCAATTGTATTGCCACAACATTGCTAAAATAAGCCCTTTCCTCTCCAGCCAAATTGTTACTATGGTGATTCAGGCACATAATCTATCCCACCTTGACTAAGCATTTATTCATTCATCCATCCATCCATCCATCCATCCATCCATCCATCCATCCATCCATCCATCCATCCATCCATCCATCCGTTCATCCGTTCATTCGTTCATTCGTTCATTCGTTCATTCATTCATTCATTCATTCATTCATTTATTCATTCATTCATTTCCAAGTGGGAAGGCCTCTTGGAGGAGATCCATTCATTCAATCATATTTATTGAGTGCTTACTGTGTGCAGAGCACTGTACTAAGTGCTTGGGAAGTACAAGTTGGCAACCTATAAAGATGGTCCCTACCCAAAAACGGGCTCACAGTCTAGAAGGGGAAGACAGATGACAGCGGAGGAGAGTAATTGTCTGTTGGATAAGAAGAGGGAAGTATTCCTACCTCACCTCTCTTCTCACCTTCTACAGCCCAGCCAGCACACTCCACTCATCTGCTGCTAACCTCCTCACTGTGCCTTGTTCTCGCCTGTCCTGCCGTCGACCCCTGGCCCACATCCTACATCTGGCCTGGAATGCCCTCCCTCCTCACATCCGCCAAACTAGCTCTCTTCCCCTTTTCAAAGCCTTGCTGAGAGGTCACCTTCTGCAGGAGGCCTTCCCAGACTAAGCCCCCCATTTCCTCTGATCCTCCTCCCCTCCCCATCACCCCTCCTCCCTCCCTCTACACTACCCCCTTTCCCTCCCCAAAGCACTTGTGTATATTTGTACATATTTATTACTCTATTTATTTCACTAATGATGTGTATATATCCCTTAGTGCACTCATTCACTCCCTTGGCTTGAGCTATCATCTCTAGGCTGATGACACCCAAATCCACATCTCCACCCCTGTCCTCTCTTCCTCCTTCCACACTCCTTTCTCCTCCTGCCTTCAGAACATCTCCATCTGGATGTCTGCCTGCCATCTAAAACTCAACCTGTAGAAGACTGAGCTCCTTACCTTCCCTCCCAAACCTTGTCCTCTTCCTGACTTCCCCATCACTGTGGATACCACTACCATCCTTCCCTTCCCACAAGCCTGCAACCTTGTTGTCATCCTTAACTCTACTCTCTCATTCACCCAACACATCCAATATGTCACCAGAACCTTCTGGTCTCACCTCCACAATATCGCCAAGATCTGCCCTTTCCTCTCCATCCCAACCACTACTTGCTGGTTTATCCTATCCCAAATGCATTACTGCATCAGAACTCCTTTCTCATCTCCAATCCTCCTGTCTCTCCCCGCTTCAGTCTGTACTTCACTCTGCTGCCCATATTGTCTTTCTGCAGAAGAGCTCTGGGCATGTCTCTCCCCTCCTCAAAAATCTCCAGTGGTTGCCTTATCAACCTTCATATCAAGCAAAAACTCCTCTCTCTCAGCTTCAAAGCTCTCCATTACCTCACCCCCTCCTACCTCACCTCCCTTCTCTCCTTCTACAGCCCAGCCCGCAGCCTCTGCTCTTCTGCCACTAACCTCCTCACAGTACCTCATTCTCGCCTGGCCGGCCATCGGCCCCTGGCCCACATCCTACCTCTGGCCTGGAATGGCCTCCCTCTTCATATCTGCCAAACTAGCTCTCTTCCTCTCTTCAAAGCACTACTGAGAGCTCGCCTCCTCCAGGAGTCCTTCCCAGACTGAGCTCCTCCTTTTCCTCTACTTCTCCCCTTCCCATCACCCCCCTCACTCACTCTGCCCTACCCTCTTCCTCTCCCCAGGGCACTTTTGCATATTTGTACCTATTTATCACTCTATTTATTTTATTAGTGATGTGTGTGTACCTATAATTCTACTTATTCTGGTGGTATTGACACCTGTCTACTTGTTTTGTTTTGTTGTCTGTCTTCCCCCTTCTAGTCTGTGAGCCCTTTGTTGAGTAGGGGCTGTCTCAAATGTTGCTGATTTGAACTTCCCAAGCACTTAGTACAGTGCTCTGCACACAGTAAGTGCTCAATAAATACAATTGAAGGAATATATATCTATAATTTTTTCCATCCATTTTGATGGTATTGATCCCTGCCTACTTGTTTGGTTTTGTTGGCTGTCTCCCCCCTTCTAGACTATGAGCCTGTGTTGGGTAGGGATTTTCTCTATCTGTTGCTGAACTGTACTTTCCATCATCATCATCAATCATATTTTTTGAGCGCTTACTGTGTGCAGAGCACTGTACTAAGCACTTGGGAAGTACAAGTTGGCAACATATAGAGACAGTCCCTACCCAACAGTGGGCTCACAGTCTAGAAGAGGGAGACGGAGAACAAAACAAAACATATTAAAATAAAATAAATAGAATACATATGAACAAGTAAAATAAATAAATAAATAGAGTAATAAATACGTACAAACATATATACATATATGCAGGTGCTATGGGGAAGGGAAAGAGGTAAGGTGAGGGGGATGGAGGGGGGGAGAGGGGGAGAGGAAGGAGGGGCTCAGTCTGGGAAGGTCTCCTGGAGGAGGTGAGCTCTCAGTAGGGTCTTGAAGGGAGGAAGAGAGCTAGCTTGGCAGATGTGGAGAGGGAGGGCATTCCAGGCCAGGGGGATAATGTGGGTTGGGGGTTGATGGCGGGACAGGCAAGAATGAGGCACGTTGAGGAGATTAGTGGCAGAGGAGCGGAGGGTGCTGGCTGGGCTGTAGAAGGAGATCAGGGAGGTGAGGTAGGAGGGGGCGTGGTGATGGAGAGCCTTGAAGCCGAGGGTGAGGAGTTTCTGCGTGATGCGTAGGTTGATTGGTAGCCACTGGAGATTTTTGAGGAGGGGAGTAACATGCCCAGGGCATTTCTGGACAAAGACAATCCGGGCAGCAGCGTGAAGTATGGATTGAAGTGGGGAGAGACAGGAGGATGGGAGATTGGAGAGGAGGCTGATACAGTAGTCCAGACGGGATAGGATGAGAGCTTGATCGACCAGGGAAGCGGTTTGGATGGAGAGGAAAGGGCGGATCTTGGCAATGTTGCGGAGTTGAGACCGGCAGCTTTTGGTGACGGATTGGATGTGAGGGGTGCACGAGAGAGCACAGTCGAGGATGACACCAAGGTTGTGCGCTTGTGAGATGGGAAGGATGGTAGTGCCGTCATCCCAGTCCACTTTCTCCTCTCCAATTATCTCCTTAACCCCCTTCAATCTAGCTTCTTCCCCTTCACTTCATAGAAACTATCCTCTCAAACAACGTCAGTGATCTCCTTCTTGTCAGATGCAATGGACTCTACTCCATCTTGATCCTCCTCAACCTTTCAGCTGCCTTCAACACTCTCGACCTCCCCCCTCTCCTGAGAATGTTATCCAACCTTGCCTTCACTACATCTCTTTCTTCTCCTATCTCTCTGGCTTCTCCTTCTCTGTCTCATTTGCAACCTTCTCCTTTGCCTCCCATCCCCTAATGTTGGGAGTCCCTTCAGGCTCAGGACTGGGTCCCCTTCAATATCCATCTACTCCCAGTCACTTATAGAACTCATTCATTCCCATGACTTCGGCTATTATCACTATGCACATGTTCCCAGATCTACGTCTCCTGCCCTGACTTCTCTCCTCTGCAGTCTCTCATTTCCTTTTGCCTTCAGGGCATCTTTACTTGAATGTCTTACTGACAGCTCACATGTAGCATGTTCAAAACCGAACTCCTATCTTCCCTCCAAAACCGTGTCCTCCTGCTGCCTTTCCCATCTCTGTCTCATTCAGCCCACATATTTAGTCTGAGACTAAATATTCATTCATTAATTCATTCAATCATATTTATTGAGCACTTACTGTGTGCAGAGCACAGTCCTAAGTGCTTGGGAAGTACATCAGCAGCACATAGGTACGGTCCCTATGCAACAACGGGCTCACAGTCTAGAAGGAGGAGACAGACAACAAAACAAAACATGTAAGCAGGTGTCAAAATCGTCAGAACAAATAGAATTATAGCTACATGCACATCATTAACAAAATAAATAGAATAGTAAATACGTACGAGTTAAATAAGTAGAGTAATAAATCTGTACAAATACATACAAGTGCTGTGGGGAGGGGAAGGAGGTAGGGCGGGCGGGGGTGGGGAGGTGGAGAGGAAAAAAGGGGCTCCGTCTGGGAAGGCCTCGTGGAGGAGGTGAGCTCTCAGTAGGGCTTTGAAGGGAGGAAGAGAGCTAGCTTAGAGGTTGTGTGGAGAGAAGGCATTCCAGGCCAGGGGAAGGACGTGGGCCGGGGATCGATGACAGAATGGCTGAGAGCAAGGCCCAGTGAGGAGGTTAGCAGCAGAGGAGTGGAGGGTGCAGGCTGGGCTGTAGAAGGAGAGAAGGGAGGTGAGGTAGGAGGGGCAAGGTGATGGAGAACCTTGAAGCCAAGAGTGAGGAGTTTTTGCTTGATTTGTAGGTTGACAGGCAGCCACTGGAGATTTTTGAGGAGGGAATTAAGATGCCCAGAGCATTTCTACACAGAGATGATCTCGGCAGCAGAGTGAAGTATAGACTGAAGTGGGGAGAAACAGGAGGATGGGAGATCAGAGAGGAGACTGATGCAGTAATCCAAGAGGGATAGGATGAGAGATTGAACCAGCAAGGTAGCGGTTTGGATGGAGAGGAAAAGGGTGGATCTTGGTGATGTTGTGGAGGTGGGACCAGCAGGTTTTGGTGATGGATTGGATGTGTGGGGTGAATGAGAGACCAAATCCTCATGGTCGGGAGCAAGCTGATTGAATGCTTTAAAGCCAGTTGTAAGGCTTTAGTGACACTGGTCCTGTCCTAGTTTTCCTTCTGCTTCTCTGACTGCACCTTCTCAATCTGTTTAGCCCTCAGTGGAAACCCTCAGTCAGTGGGGACCCTCAAAATTCAGTTTTGTGTTCCTTCTATTCTCCATTCATACCCTTCTCCTCGGAGAACTCATTCACTCCCATATAGCTTCTATTATCATCTCTTTGCAGAAGATACCCAATTTTCATTGCCAGCCCTGATCTTTCACCTCTCCAGCCTAGGATTTCTTCCTGCCTTCAGGACATCTCTGCTGCCTCTGCTGGAAAGACAGTGGGAGGACAGTTTGTGTGGGGAGATAAGGAGTTCTGTTTTGGACATGTTATCCAAGTAAAAATGTCCAAAAGGCAAGAGAAAAGGCGAGTCTGCTAAGAGGGAGAGAGCTCTGAGATTGATATGTAGATTTGGGAATCGTTTTCATAGAAGTTTATTTGAAGCCATAGGGATAAATGAGTTCTTGAGGGAGACCTGGAACTGAACCCTGAGGGACCCTTCCAGGAGGCCTTCCCAGACTGAGCCCCCACCTTCCTCTCCCCCTCCTCCCCCTCTCTATCCCCCCTCCTTACCACCTTCCCTTCCCCACAGCACCTGTATGTATGTATATATGTTTGTACGTATTTATTACTCTATTTATTTATTTATTTATTTATTTATTTATTTATTTATTTATTTATTTATTTTACTTGTTCTTATCTGTTCTATTTATTTTATTTTGTTAATATGTTTTGTTTTGTTCTCTGTCTCTCCCTTCTAGACTGTGAGCCCACTGTTGGGTAGGGACCGTCTCTATATGTTGCCAACTTGTACTTCCCAAGTGCTTAGTACAGTGCTCTGCACACAGTAAGCGCTCAATAAATACGATTGATTGATTGATTGATTGATTGATTGATTGATTGATTGATTGATTGACTGACCTCTCCAGCTAGATGTTGGGAGGCAATCCTCATTTACAGTCTTCTTCTTTTCAAATCTCCCAAACTCCTTCCCAAAATTTTATTTTGTTTTAGTTTTTTATGATGTTTATTGCTGGTGTTTATTGTGCCAGACACTGTACTGAGTCCTGGAGCAGTTACAAGCTAATCAGGTTGGACACAGTTCCTGTTCAACATAGGACAACCTTATTATATGGATGAGGAGCTGAGCCACAGAGAAGTTAAGTGATTTGCCCAAGGTCACATGGCAGACAAGTGGCAGAACCAGGATTAAAACCTAAGTCCTCTGACTCCCAGCCCCACGCTCTTTCTACTAAGCTACACTGCTTCCTTTACAAATTCATTCATTCAATCATATCTATTGAGTGCTTACTGTGTGCAGAGCACTGTACTAAGCGCTTGGGAAGTACAAGTTGGCAACATATAGAGATGGTCCCTACCCAACAACGGGCTCACAGTCTAGAAGGGGGAGACAGACAACAAAACAAAACATGGGGATTTGTTGTACTCTGTGCCCAAGCCAACTAATAATAATGATGGCAATGATGCAACTGGCAGGGGTGAGAGACTGCAAGTAGTACTGTGCAAATCACTAACACTATATCAATTCCTTCACACAGGTTCTCAATCCAAGTCTTAAGACTAAAGTTCACATAATTCAAAAGGGGAGTCTCCACTGTCACCATTTTTGTGATCTTTAGTAATCTCCTCTGGTAACTTATTCTCACATTTCAGTGGCCTAACAAGAAGTTCTTCAGGTCTATTTTAAATCCCTCATGCTGAAATGCATAAGCAACTTGACCCAGTCATCAGTACAATAAGAATTCTCTAAAGGGATGAAAGGCTAAAGAGTAAGATACCATTTGGTGTCAGATGCACCATGCTAAACATTAATGTGCTATTAAATACAGGAATTGATGTGCTAAGCATTTCAATAGTTTTCACTCATTCTACTCTTGTCTTCTTTCAAAACCTCTATTTTATGTCATCCACGTTAACAGAGGCAAATGCTGTAAGGTCTTTTGAATTGTTGGCACAAGGTGAAGTTTTGCTTGACACTTAAAAATATTAAGGTCACCAATTCCAAGTGCATAGATGACACAGAAGACAGAGGGAGATGGCAAAAAGGAGGGTTAGTTGGTGAAGGCCTCTTGGAGAGATTTTATGTTGTTTTAGTTTTTTTTCAAAGGTATTTGTTAAATTCTTACTTGGCTCTGTACTAAGCACTGAGGTAGATACAAGGTAATCCCATCTAGGGCCCACAGTCCTAATCCCCGTTTTACATATGAGGTAACTGAGGCTCAGAGAACTTAAGTGACTTGCCCACGGTCACACAGCAGACAAGTGACAGAGCGGGATTAGAATTCCAGGCCTTAAGAGCTGGGCTTTATCCACTAGGCCATGCTGTTTCCCATAGATGGAACCATAATAATGCTTTGAAGGTGAGGAGTGTGGTAGTCTAGCCTGTTTGGAAGGGAAGGGAGTTTCAAGGCTACAGGGAGGACTTGGGAAAGGGGATGGGAGAGAAATAGACCAGAGCCCAGTGAGTAAACTGGTGCGAGCAGAGTGGAATATTCAGGCTTAGCTGTAGTGGGAGTTCAGTAAAGTGAGTTGGAAGGCATGAGCTGATTGAGTACTTTAAGGCCGATGGTAAAGAGATTCTATTTTTGGGAGCTACTGAACAATATTTTATATTTTTTCATTCTTCCTTCAGTTGAAATATTAAGGTTTTATTTTCCCTTTTATCTTTCCCTTTCATGTGGAGAAAAGTCTCTCAAATCCAGTCCTTTCAACCCCAGCTACACCTTGGACTACAGTTCAGATTTGGACTTTCAGCCATCACAGAAGTACAGTGAAGGTGTGTTGGAAGAAGTATTGTTTCTAAAAATTCCTGTGAATTTTTGGAAGAGGCCTTCATTTTGGCCTTATCCTTACTGGGTAGAATTGAAGAATTAATTTTCTGCTCTGTTCCCCTTCTGTCATTCTGCTGTTATAAGAAAGCCAAAATGCAATTACTTAATTCTAATAGTATGGTTATAATTTTAAAGTTTTTAATATTTGTTGATCAATATCATTATTGATACCTGTTATTATGAAACTGTTATATGAAATCTTTCATATTGATCATAGAGCTATAATTGTTCATCTGCAGACATCTAGGGATTGGTGAATCTTCTTTCCTGTTTGTGTTCTAATAGACTTTAATGAAAAAATTATTGGATTTCAGAACCTCACCACTCCTCTAACCTTTGCTGTTCCCTTCAGAAAACAATTAGCCCTGAAGTGTGTGTGAAACCCAAAATTGATTATTACTCTGTTACCCTGATGAACACATTTTTCATTTTCTTTTAGTGGAACTGTAAAATTACAAACATGGGTACCCTATTCCCTATTTTGTCCAGTACATTTCATTTCTTTTTTTAAATGGTATTTTTAAGCGCTTATTATGGGCCAACTGCTGTACCAAGCTCTGGCGTAGATTTAAGGTATTTAGGTTGGACCCAATCTAGGTCTCACATGTGGCTTACAGTCTTAATGCCCATTTTACAAATAACGTACCTGATGCGTAGAGAGGTAAGTGACTTACCCAACTTCACACAGCAAACAAGTGACATTCATTCATTCACTCATTCAATCGTATATATTGAGCACTTACCGTGTGCAGAGCACTGTACTAAGCACTTGGGAAGTACAAGTTGGCAACATATAGAGATGGTCCCTACCCAACAGCGGGTTCACAGTCTAGAAGATGGGGAGGAGGAGAGGAAAAAGGGGGCTCAGTCTGGGAAGGACTTTCCCCCCAACTCCCCACTGACTGGCTCTGGCCTGTGCAGATTGGGATCTGGAACTCCTGCCGGGGCCTGAACATGACGGCCAACAACAAGGACCAGACCACCAACATCACCGACTTCCTGGCCAACCGCACTCTCATCATCACCACCGTCCTGGTATGGCCCTCCTCCCACTGGGGACCCCGTCCGCCGGGGCCCGAGAGATTTGGGGAACATAGCAACGGATGCCCCTCGAAGCTGCTGCCATTTCCCACTTCCCGGTGTGGTGACGGAGAACGGGGCGATGCCCCCCGTTTTACCGTTGAGGAAACGGAAGCCCGGAGAGGGTAAGTGACTTGCCTGAGGTCACCCGGCGGACCAGTGACGGAGCTGGCACTAGAGGCCGGGTCTCCTGACTCCCAGTAATGCTGGCACTCTGTCCCATGGGCCAAGGTTTGGTGCTCAGAGGAGCGGGTCTCAATTTCTGGCCCCAATCAATCAGTCGTATTTATTGAGCACTTACTGTGTGCAGAGCACTTTACTAAGTGCTTGGGAAGTCCAAATTGGCAACACATAGAGACGGTCCCTACCCAACAGTGGGCTCGCAGTCTAGAAGAAGAGCCCCAGCAGGGGCTCCATGTCCAGCTCAGGAGTGGGTGCAGTGGGGGAGAAGGATTTGTGTGTGCCATGCTGGGGAAGGGGGTTGCGTGGCTCATGCAGGGCGGGGGCGTTGATGTACCTGTCCCCTGCAGGAAGACCCTGTCGCCTACAGGAAGACCCCTATGTCATGTACAAGAAGTCGGACAAGCCCCTGTATGGGAACGACCGTTTTGAGGGCTACTGCCTGGACCTGTTGAAGGAGCTGGCCAATATCCTGGGCTTCACTTACGAGGTCAAGCTGGTGTCCGACGGGAAATACGGGGCCCAGAACGACCAGGGGGCGTGGAACGGCATGGTGAAGCAGCTGGCCGACCACGTGAGCCCACCCAGACCCGTCCGGACGGGGGAGCCGGGAGGACAGGGTGGCTCGTGCTAGCCAGAGCCACTGGCCCAGCCCCCGAGCCGGTCCCATCCCTGGTCCAGAAATTCATTCATTCATTCAATCGCATTTATTGAGCACTTACTGTGTGCAGAGCATTGAACTAAGCGCTTGGGCTCCCTTCAAAGCCCTACTGAGAGCTCAGCTCCTCCAAGAGGCCCTCCCAGACTGAGCCCCATCCCTCCTCTCCCCCTCCTCATCCCCCCAGCCTACATCCTTCCCCTCCCCACAGCAGAGCTGTCCTTAGAATCTGATTCCCAGGCCCATGCTCTATCCATGAGGTCACCCTACTTCTCTTAGTGAGTATTCCATTAAGTTCTGATGAGGAAGGTTATTGTGACATAGTTTAGTGTCTTCATTTGTTTTGCCTAAAATAGGATAATGTTGTGCCGAGAATTAGCGAGTGAGACCCAGGTAGAAATTTAGAAGTGGATTTTATTAGCGCGCGTCTGCAAGGGGCCAGGGACCCAGATCAAGCAGCCCCGATCCCACTCTCACTGTGTCTTTTATTGAGTTACAGCAACATGGGAGGGAGCATTTAGGAATTTCAGGAATCCAATTAGGACCAACAGGATGCTGTAAATTCTGTTTTTACTGCCTTGTAAAGGTTGTTGTTATCTGCCATATGGCCTTGTATAAATAGGTGTGTAAATTCTGTTATCTTCTGTTGTCACTGTCTTGTCAGGATGTCATCTGACCTACGACCTTACATAGATAAGTGTTACTTGTTTAATGGCCTTGAAGGCATCTGTTGCAGACAATACAAAAAGGAGTTGTTCTCTCAGCCTGCACAAAATAAAGTCAGTCATGTCAAGTCCGCTAGTGGACAACAGGGATGGCTTTTGTCAGGCAGGTCAGGGTGGGGGAGGCCTTTGTTAGGCAGGTTTTGTGGCGGGAAGTTTTGGCGGGCATTCTTCTTCCATGAAGAAGGGTGTACAAAGGGATGGGAGGAAGGGATGGGAAAACAAAATGGATATCAGACAAACCCGATCACAACAATAATGAACAAAATTAAAGCATTAAATATAAATACTCCCTAAATTTTTTGAAATGCTATAGTTTATAGAAAAATTTGTAAATCCATTTGTTCATTTAGAACGTGGAAAGCAAAGATGTTTGGCTGTTTCTGGTACATTGTTGTATTAAAAAACATTTCTCTGCAAACCTAAGTATTTCTAAAGAATATTTCAAATGTAGCTACCAATGCCAACACCTAAGTGGAATATTATGAAGAAAATCAATCAGTCAAGCAATCAATCCCATATTTATTAGCCCTTTACTATGTGCAGAGAACTGCATTTAGCATTTGGGAGAGTACAGCAAAACAGAGTTGGTAAATTTGTTCTGTGCCCATAATTAACATAGAATCTAGAGGGGTAGACAGATGTTAATATAAATAAATGAATTACGGATATGAACACATGTATTGTGGGACTGAGGGAGGGCTGAAAAAAAAACACCCCAAAATCCAAGAGCAAGAATGATGCAGAAGGGGTGGGAGAAGAAGAACTGAGCGTTCAGTCAGGGAAGGCCTTTTGGAGGAGATTGCTTTCAATATGACTTTGGAAGTGGGGGAGAGTGATCATCAGTCAGAAATGAAGAGGCAGGGCTTCCTAAGCCAGAGTGGGACATGGATGAGAGTACATTGACAAGATAGACTAGATCTAGATGCAGTGAATAGATTGTCATTAGAGTAGTGAAGCATATGGGCCGGAATATATCAGCGAGGAAATCAGGGTGGTAAGGAAGGAGGAGACAAAGTGATTGAAGCCTGTTATGAGTTTCTGTTTGATGTGGAGAGAAGCAGCATGAAAAAATGTAACAAAAAGAAGAGAAGAAGCATATGCCTGAGTTACCTCATGTAATAATAATAATAATGATAATAATGGCATTTGTTAAGTGCTTACTATGTGTAAAGCACTGTTCTAAGTGCTGGGGGGGATACAAGGCGAGCAGGTTGCCCCACGTGGGGCTCACAGTCTTCATCCCCATTTGACAGCTGGGGGAACTGAGGCCCAGAGAAGTGAAGTTACTTGCCAAAGTCACAAGCTGACAAGGGGTGGAGCAGGGATTTGAACCCATGACCTCTGACTCCCAAGCCTGGGCTCTTTCCACTGAGCCACTCTGCTGTGATAGCACAGGTCATCAGGGGGTCCCACATGGAGCTCACAGTCTTCATGCCCATTTGACAGCTGAGGGAACTGATGCCCAGAGAAGTGAAGTGACTTGCCCGAAGTCACACAGCTGACAATTGGCAGAGCCGGTATTTGAATCAATCAATCAATCAATCAATCAATCAATCAATCAATCAATCAATTGTATTTATGGAGCGCTTACTGTGTGCACAGCACTATACTAAACACTTGGGAAGTACAAGTTGGCAACGTATAGAAACAGTCCCTACCCAACAGTGGGCTCACAGGCTAGAAGGGGGAGACAGAGAACAAAACCAAACATATTAACAAAATAAAATAAATAGAATACATATGTACAAGTAAAATAAATAAATAAATAGAGTAACAAGTATGTACAAACATATATACATATATACAGGCGCTGTGGGGAAGGGAAGGAGGTAAGACGGTGGGGATAGAGAGGGGGAGGAGGGGGAGAGGAAGGAGGGGGCTCAGTCTGGAAAGGCCTCCTGGAGGAGGTGAGCTCTCAGTAGGGCCTTGAAGGGAGGAAGAGAGCTAGCTTGACGGATGTGGGGAGGGAGGACATTTGAACCCATGACCTCTGACTCCCAAGCCTGGGCTCTTTCCACTAAGCCACACTGCTTCCCTAGATGAGTGGCGGAGCTGGGATTGAATGAATCCAGGTTGAAGTTTGGGGGTTGAATAATAATAGTAATGAAAATAGTAATGATGGCATTTGTTAAATGCTTACTATGTGCCAAGCAGTGTTTTAAGCGCTGGGGGGATGCAAGGTGATCAGGTTGTCCCACGTGGGGCTCACAGTCTTCATCCCCATTTTCCAGATGAGATATCTGAGGCCCAGAGAAGTGAAGTGGCTTGCCCAAAGTCACCCAGCTGACAGGTGGCAGAGTAAGGATTCAAACCCATGACCTCTGACTCCCAAGCTCGGGCTCTTTCCACTGAGCCACTCTGCTGTGGTAGCACAAGGTCATCAGGGTGTCCCACATGGAGCTCACAGTCTTTATCCCCATTTGACAGCTGAGGGAACTGAGGCCCAGAGAAGTGAAGTGACTTGCCCAAAGTCACCCAGCTGACAAGTGGCGGAGTAAGGATTTGAACCCACAACCTCTGACTCTCAAGCCCGGGCTCTTGCCATTGAGACACTCTGCTGTTGTAGTACAAGGTGATCAGGTTGCCCCATGTGGGGCTCACAATCTTCATCCCCATTTGACAGCTGAGGGAATTGAGGCCCAGAGAAGTGAAGTGGCTTGCCCAAAGTCACACAGCTGACTATTGGCGGAGCAGGGATTGGAACCCATGACGTCTGACTCCCAAGCCCGGGCTATTTCCACTAAGCCACGCTGCTCCCTTAGATGAGTGGCGGAGCTGGGATTGAATCCAGGTTGAAGTTTGGGGGTCGAATAATAATAACAATAAAGATAATAATGATGGTATTTGTTAAGCACTAACTATGTGGAAAGCACTGTTCTAAGCGCTGGGGGGGATACAAGGTGATCAGGTTGCCCCATGTGGGGCTTACAGTCCTAATCCCCATTTGACAGCTGAGGGAACTGAGGCCCAGAGAAGTGAAATGGCTTGCCCAAATAATAATAATATTAATGATAGTATTTGTTAAGGGCTTACTATGTGCCAAGCACTGTTCTAAGCCCTGAGGGGATACGAGATGATCAGGTTGCCCCATGTGGGGCTCACAATCTTCATCCCCATTTGACAGCTGAGGGAACGGAGGCCCAGAGAAGTGAAGTGGTTTGGCCCAAGTCACACAGCTGACAATTGGCGGAGCAGGGATTTGAACCCATGACCTCTGACTCCCAGGCCTGGGTTCTCTCTACTAAGCCATGCTGCTTGCCTAGATGAGTGGCAGAGCTGGGATTGAATCCAGGTTGAAGTTTGGGGGTCGAATAAGAATAATAATAATAAAAATAATAATGATTGTGTTTGTTAAGTGCTTACTATGTGCAAAACACTGTTCTAAGCACTGGGGGGATACAAGGTGATCAGGTTGCCCCGTGTGTGGCTCACAATTTTAATCCCCATTTGACAGCTGAAGGAACTGAGGCCCAGAGAAGTGAAGTGGCTTGCCCAAATAATAATAATAATGATGATGGTATTTGTTAAGTGCTTACTATATGCCAAGCACTGTTCTAAGCACTTGGGGGGGGGGGGGGATAGAGGGTGATCAGGTTGCGCCATGTGGGGCTCACAATCTTCATCTCCATTTGACAGCTGAGGGAACTGAGGCCCAGAGAAGTGAAGTGGTTTGCCCAAAGTCACCCAGCTGAGAAGGGATGGAGTCGGGATTCGAACCCACGACCTCTGACTCCAAAGCCTGGGCTGCTTCCCACAGAGGGGTGGGTGAGGAATCTAGTCTAGTCTTCTGGACTGTGAGCCCGCTATTGGGTAGGTACCGTCTTTATATGTTGCCAACTTGTACTTCCCAAGCGCTTAGTACAGTGCTCTGCACACCATAAGTGCTCAATAAATACGATTGAGTGAATGAATGAATGAGGAGGGCGAAGGGCGCTGAGGCGAGGGGATGCCCGGCCCTGCCTGGCCCCGCCCCCAGGGTTAAAATGGGAATTAAGACTCTGCCTTCTCTTATAGAAAAATGATCTGGGCTGCATAGTGAAGTATAGACCCGAGAGGCAGGAGGCTGGGAGGTCAGCAAGGAGGCTGACACAGTAACCTAGGCAGGGTAGGATAAGTGATTGTATTAATGTGGTAGCTGTTTGGATGGAGAGGAAAGGGCAGATTTTAGCAACATAGTAAAGGTTGGAGTGACAGGATTTAATGACCGATTGAATATGTGGCTTGAATAAGAGAAAGGAGTCAAGGATAACTCCAAGGTTACGGGTTTTTGGGACTGGAAGGATAGTGCTGCCATTTACAGTGAGAGGAAAGTCGGGAAGAGAAGAGGGTATGGTTGGGAAGATTAAGGAGTTAAATTTTGGACATGTGAAGCTTGAGGTGATGGGAGGACAACCAAGCAGAGATGTCTTGAAGGCAGGAGGTGATGCAAGGCTGGAAAGAGGGAGAAAGACTAGGGGAGATGTAGATTTGGGTATCATCTGCAGAGAGGTGGTAGTTGAAGCCATGGGAGTGAATGAGTTCTCCAAGGGAGTGAGTGTATATGAAAAATAGAAGGGAAACCAGACTGAACCTTGGGAGAGTACAATACAACTTGGGAGAGTACAGTACAACTTGGGAGAGTATAGTACAACTAAGTGGGTAAACATGATCCATGTCCATATGGCGTTTACAGCCTATTAGGAGAAAGACATTAAACTAAATTACAGGTATTGGAAACATGGAGCGTCAGGATCTGTGCTAAGGAGCTGAGGTAAGTAATAAAATGCCTACGAGTTACACTGGCAAATGCATAGACAATATGGTAGAGTGAGAGGATAGTCTGGGAAGACCTAGTGAAGGAGAAATGAAATTAACCTTACTTTGAAGATGGGTAAGGTGGAGGTCTGACATATATGGAGGCAGAAGGAGTTCCAGGTCAGAGGGGAGGATATGGACAATGAGTCAGCAGAAAGAAGGATGAGATTGAGGAACAGTGAGTGAAATGGAATTATAGGAGCAAAGTGCACAGGCTGAGCTGTAATAGATCAGTGAGGTGAGATAGGAGGTGGCGAGCTGACTCATTGCGTTAAAGCCGATGGTAAGGAATTTCTTCCACTGCAAGTTCTTGAAGAGTGACAAAACATGGATTGAACACTTATTTTTTTTAGAAAAATTACCCAGGCAGCAGAGTGAAGTAAAATCTGGATTGGGGAGAGACAGGAATCAGGGCGATCAGCGAGTCAGTCAGCAAGTCGATCAATTGTATTGATTTGAGGGCTTACTGTGTGCAGGGTACTATATTCAGCACTGGAGAGAGTACAGTGTAACAGTACAACAGACATATTCGCTGCCCACACTGAGCTTTCAGTCTAGAGGGGGAAGCAGACATAAATATAAACAAATAAATTACAGATATATACATAAGTGCTGTGGGGCAGAGAAGGGGAATGAATAAAGGAAGTAAGTCAGGATGATGCAGGAGAGTGAGGACGAGGAGGAAAATAGGGGTTAGTTGAGAAAGGCCTGTTAAAGGAGATGTGCCTTCAGTAAAGCTTTTGAGGCAGAAGAGAGTAATTGCCTGTTGGATATAAGGAGGGAAGGCGTCCCAGGCCAGAGACAGGACATGGGCAAGAGGTTGACAGTGAGATAGAAAAGATCAAGATATAGTGAGAAGGCTAGCATTAGAGGAATGAAGTGTGTGGGCTGGGTTGAATTAGGAGAGTAGTGAGGTGAAGTAAGAGGGCGTAAGGTGAGTGCTTTAAAGTCAATGGTGAGAACTTTCTGTTTGATGTGGAGTTTGAAGGGCAGCCACTGGAGAGTCTTGAGGGGAGGAGAAATATGGCCCAAACATTTTTGTAGACTATTGATTGTGCAGCAGAGTAAACTATGGAGTGTAGTGGGGACAAACAGAAGGCAGGGAGGTCAGCAAGAAGGCTGATACGTCAGGTGGAATTCATTCATTCATTCATTCATTCATTCATTCAATCATATTTATTGAGCACTTACCACTTGCAGAACGCTGTACTAAGTGTTTGGGAAGTACAAGTCAGCAACATATAGAGATGGTCCCTACCCAACAACGGGCTCGCAGTCTAGAAATAGGATTACTGACTGGATTAACATGATAGGAGTTTGGATGGAGTGGAAAGAGTGGATTTTTATGTTGATGTGAAGGTGGAACTGACAGGATTTAGTGATGGATTGAATGTGTGGACCGAGAGTAGTCATGGAGAACACCAAGGTAAACGGACTGTGAGACAGGTAGGATCTACAGAGATGGGCAAGTCACTGGGGAGGACAGGGTTTGAGGGGGAAGATAAGAAGTTCTGTTTTAGACGATCAGTTCGAGGTGACTGAAGGAGACCCAAGTCCTAAAGGCAGAAGGAAATGTGAGACTACAGAGAAGGAGAGAGTTCAGGACAGTAGGAAGCAGAAGAGGAGCAGAAGTCTAGCAAGGAGGTTAATCAAGCCAGACTAGGATAAGGCGTGGATATAATAATAATAATGGCATTTATTAAGTGCTTACTATGTGCAAAGCACTGTTCTAAGCGCTGGGGAGGTTATAAAGTGATCAGGTTGTCCCACGGGAGGCTCACAGTCTTAATCCCCATTTTACAGATGAGGTAACTGAGGCCCAGAGAAGTGAAGTGACTTGCCCAAAGTCACACAGCTGACAGTTGGCGGAGCTGGGATCAGTGTAGTAGCCATGATGCTTTAAATCATGGATGATTCCAAGTTGCATTGTACTTTCCCAGAAATGTTATTAATTTTTCCAAGTTCAAAAAGATATGAAAATCTGACAGCAAGGCTAATTACTTAGGTGATTTGAAGTAGTGAAAGCATGGTACTCATTTACCAGTGGCAATAAGTCCAGGACATTTTTCAAGGGCCAGTGCTGCTTCTTATAGGATTCTGTTCTGGATTTCTTTCTTGAATTAGCCTACTTGAGACCACACCCACCTGCATTGCTAGAACTAGAGCAATCCTTCTCTGCAGTCTCACATTTTTCCTGCTGACTTCAGGACATCTCTACCTCGATCTCCTGTTGACACCTTAAATTTAATAGATCAGAAGCAGAACTCCACAACTTCCCACCCTTCCCCTATGTTTTCCATCACTATAGACAACAGCATCTTCATCCTTGCTATCTCAAAAGTCCCTAACCTAAGCATTATCTCATCTCTCAAGTTCAACCCACATCTCAGTAGATTCTAGATTGTAAACTCATTTTAGGCAGGGAATTTATCTACTAACTCTATTACATTGTATTATCCCAAGTGCTTAGTACCTAGTGGGTAGACCAAGGGCCTGGAGTCAGAAGGACCTGGGTTTTAATCCCAGATCTGCCACATCTACTATGTGACCTTGGACAAGCAACTTAAATTCTCTGGGCCTCAATTCCCTCATCTTTCAAATGGGGATTAAGACTGAGACCCGCTAAGTGGGGCCAGGACTGTGTCCAATCTGATTATCTTATATCTACCCCAGACCTTAGCACAGTGCCTGTCACATAGTAGGGATTGAGTAGGGACTGTCTCCATCTCCATCTGTCTCCATCTGTTGCCGAATTGTATTTTCCAAATGCTTAGTATGGTGCTGTGCACACAGTAAGTGCTCAATAAATGTGAATGAATGAATTTATCAATCAATCATATTTACTGAGCACTTACAATGTGCAGAGTAATAATTATAATAATAATTGTGGTATTTATCAAGTGCTTACTATTCATTCAGTCAGTCACATTTATTAAGTGCTTACTGTGTGCAAAGCACTGTACAAAGCACATGGGAGAGTCCAGTGCAATATTAAACAGTCACGTTCCCCAGCTACATATGATTAATACGGTGCTTACTGTGTGCAGAGCACTTTTCTAAGTGCTTGGGCAAGTACAGTATAGCAGAGTTGGTCAACCCATTCTCTACCCACAAGGACTATAATCTAGACATAGTCAATGTGCCACCAGATCTTGTCATTTCTATGTTTCAATATTTCTAAAATCTTCCCTTTCGTCTCCATCTAAACTGCTACTACACTAATCCAAGCACTTATCCCATTCATTTATTCATTTATACATTCAGTGGTATTTACTGAATAGTTGCTGTGTTCAGAACACTGAACTAAACTATTGTACAATAGCATAGTACAATAATAAGCAGACATACTCCCCTGACCACAACGATCTTACAGTCTGGAAGTTGGGAGACAAAACAAGAATACAAATAAATAAAATTACAGATATGTACACAGTGCTGTAACGCTGAGAGTGGGGAAGAACAAGGGGAACAATTCACGGTGATACAGAAGGGAGTGGAAGATGAGGAAAAGTGGGGCTTAGTCTAGGAAGGCCTCTTGGAGGAGATGGGACTTCACTAAAGCTTTGAACCAGGGGAGAATAATTGTTTGTTGGGTTTGAGGAAGGAGGGCATTCCACGCCAGAGGCAGCACTTGGGCGAGGGTTCAGTGGTGAGATAGGTGAGATCAAATCACAGGGAGAAGGTTAGCACATAAGGAGCAAAGTGTGTGAGTTGGGTTGTAGGAGAGAAGCAAGGTGAGGTAGAAGGGCATCATCACCTGCCTATTTTATTATTGCCATAGCATGTTAATTGTTAACTACCCTCTGTGATGCCATCACCTACTTATATCACTGCTACTGTGTTATTGCTTCTGCATTTCAATTGTTAACCTCCCGCTGTGCTGTCCTTTACCTTGCTGACCTCACCATGAACTATCAATTCCCCTGCTCCCAACTGCCATTCCCATTCCTCACCTTCCCCTTCCCCTCTCCCACCCAACTTTTTCCCTCCCTTCCCTCCCCGCGTCACCTCTCCCCCTCACCCCCTACTCAGGATCCCTCTGTACCAGTGCCAACCCTAAACTCCTCCCTCCCAGCCCTCTCCCTCCCCTCCTCCCCATCCCCACCCCATCCCAGTTCTCCTTTCTCATTGCCGCCCTTCTTCCCACTCTCCCCACCCAGGCCCCCAACAACTCACCCCAATCCAAACCCTCCCCAGCCCTTGCACTCTTCCCCCTCCCTCCCCTGACTCCACAGCTGCTGCCAGGCGTGGCCTCTAGAACCCCGCTCCATTATAGGTAAACTCCCTTTCAACCTGGACCTATTCCTTTCCAGCTCTCTACTCCTCCTCGCCCTAACTGAAACATGGCTGTCTCCGGACGACACAGTCTCTTCTGCTGCTCTCTCCAGTGGAGGCCTCTTCTTCTCCCACTCCCCCAGACTCACCGCAAAAGGAGGAGGTGTCGGTTTCCTTCTCGCCCCCCAATGTCGCTTTCTCACCATCCCTCCTCCTCCTTCCCTTTCCTTCCCTTCCTTTGAAGCCCACATTATTCACCTCTACCACCCCCTCCAGATTCTTGTAGCCATCATCTACCGCCCCCCCGCCCCACCTCCAACTTCTTTAATGATTTTGACCCCTTCCTCACCTTCATTCTCTCCTTTTCCATGCCCACTCTGATCCTCGGAGACTTCAACATCCATATGGATATCCCTGGTGACTCCTCTGCCACCCGCCTTCTATCTCTCCTTGACGCTGCCAACCTCCTGCTCCACCCCATCTCGCCCACTCACCAACTTGGCCACACCCTCGACCTCATCATCTCCTACTGCTGCACTATCTCCACCCTCACCAACTCTGAAATCCCTCTCTCTGATCATAGCCTTCTCAACTGCCTCCTCACTCACACTCCTCTCCCCTGTAAATCTATACTACTACCTCAAAGAGACCTCCACTCTCTCAATCCCGTCCATCTTTCTGAGTGCCTCACACGCCACCTTGCCGCCCTTTCCTCTTTACCCGATCTTGACGATCAGATTACTGCTCTCAACTCTACCCTGTCTACTCAGCTTGACTCACTCACTCCCCTTTCCCTTCGCTGCTCTTGTACTACTAACCCACAGCCCTGGATCACTGCTACTGTCTGTCTCCTCTGCTCTTATGCTCAAGCTGCTACACACTGCTGGCGAAAGTCTAAACACCAAGCCAACCTCGTTCACTTCAAGTTTATCTTTTCCTGCCTTAACTCCTCCCTCTCCTTTGCCAGACAAAACTAATTCTCCTCCCTTATTGACACCCATGCCCCTCATTCCCGTCAGCTCTGCCATACATTTAACTCCCTTCTCAGGCCCCCTGTTCCTCCCCATCCTGTTTCCCTCACCCCCAGTGATCTGGCCTAATACTTCATTAGTAAAATTAACTTCATCAGGTCTGAGCTCCTCAAAGTCACTCCTCCCCCTTCTGCAACCCCCCGGCTCTCAGCCCTCTCTGCTGCTCTCCCATCCTTCCCAGCAGTATCTTCAGATGAGATCTCCTCTCTCCTCTCAAGTGCTACTCTGGCCACATGTGTTTCTGACCCCATTCCCTCTCATTTTATGAAATCTCTCGCCCCATCCCTCCTCCCTTCCTTAACTTCCATCTTCAACTGCTCACTCGCCACTGGTTCCTTCCCCTCTGCCTTCAAACATGCCCACGTCTCCCCCATCCTAAAAAAAACCTCTCTTGACCCCACCTCCCCTTCTAGTTATCGCCCTATCTTCCTCCTACCATTCCTTTCCAAACTCCTTGAACAAGTCGTCTATACCAACTGCCTCGAATTCCTCAATGCCAACTTTCTCCTTGACCCCCTCCTGTCTGGCTTCCGTCCCGTACATTCCACTGAAACTGCCCTCTCAAAGGTCACCAATGACCTCCTCCTTGCCAAATCCAACGAACGACTCCTACTCTATCCTAATACTCCTCGACCACTCAGCTACCTTCCACACTGTGGACCACTCCCTTCTCCTCAACATGCTATCCAATCTTGGCTTCACAGACTCTGTCCTCTCTTGGTTCTCCTCTTATCTCTCTGGCCATTCATTCTCAGTCTCTTTTGAGGGCTCCTCCTCCCCCTCCCATCCCCTTACTGTAGGGGTTCCTCAAAGGTCAGTTCTTGGTCCCCTTCTGTTCTCTATCTACGCTCACTCCCTTGGTGAACACATTCGCTCCCATGGCTTCAACTATCATCTATATGCTGATGACACCCAAATCTACATCTCTGCCCCTGCTCTCTCTCCCTCCCTTCAGGCCCCTATCTCCTCCTGCCTTCAAGACATCTCCATCTGGATGTCTGCCTGCCATCTAAAACTCAATATATCCAAGACTGAACTCCTTATCTTCCCTTCCAAGCCCTGCCCTCCCTCTGACTTTCCCATCACTGTAGACAGCACTACCATCCTTCCCTTCTCACAAGCCCGCAACCTTGGTGTCATCCTCGACTCCGCTCTCTCGTGCACCCCTCACATCCAATCCGTCACCAGAACCTGCCGGTCTCACCTCCGCAACATCGCCAAGATCTGCCCTTTCCTCTCCATCCAAACCACTACCTTGCTGGTTCAATCTGTCATCCTATCCCGACTGGATTATTGCATCAACCTCCTCTCTTATATCCCATTCTGCTGTCTCTCCTCACTTCAATCTATACTTTACGCTGCTGCCCAGATCATCTTTGTGCAGAAACGGTCTGAGCATGTTACTCCCCTCCTCAAAAATCTCCAGTGGCTACCAATCAACTTATGCATCAGGCAAAAACTCCTCATTCTCGGCCTCAAGGCTCTCCATCACCTCACCCACTCCTACCTCACCTCCCTTCTTTCCTTCTACAGCCCAGCCCGCACCCCCGCTCCTCTGCTGCTAACCTCCTCACTGTGCCTCGTTCTCTCCTGTCCCACCGTCGACCCCTGGCCCACGTCCTCCCTCTGGCCTGGAATGCCCTCCCTCTGCACATCTGCCAAGCTAGCTCTCTTCCTCCCTTCAAAGCCCTACTGAGAGCTCACCTCCTCCAGGAGGCCTTCTCAGACTGAGCCCCCTCCTTGCTCTCCTGCTCCTCTCCCCATCCCTTCCACCCTACCTCCTTCCCCTCCCCACAGTACTTGTATATATGGTTGTACATATTTATTACTCTATTTATTTTACTTGTACATATTTACTATTCTCTTGATTTTATTTTGTTAATAGGTTTTGTTTTGTTGTCTGTCTCCCCCTTCTAGACTGTGAGCCTGCTGTTGGGTAGGGACCGTCTCTATATGTTGCCAACTTGTACTTTCCAAGCGCTTAGTACAGTGCTCTGCACACAGTAAGTGCTCAGTAAATATGATTGAATGAATGAATGAATGAGGGGGCAAGGTGTTGGAGTCCTTTAAATCAGTCAATTTAAAGCCAATGGTGAGGAGTTTTTGTTTGATGCAGCGGTGGATGGGCAACCACTGGAGTTGTTTTAGGAGTGGGGTGACACATCCTGAATGTTTTTGTAGAAAATTATCCAGGCAGCAGAGCATAGTACTGACTAGAGTGAGGAGAGAAAGGAGGCTGGGAGGTCAGCAAGGAGCTTTCTCTATGACCTTCCACCCTCCTATCTCTCCCCATTTCAGGCATGACTTAACTCTGTCCAGATCATTTTTCTGAAAAATCATTTTGTTTCATGGCTCCCCACTCCTTAAGGATATCGGAAGTTTTCCAACCCACTTCCTACTACAGCTCACCCAGTGCACTTCATTCAGTCAGTCAGTCATATTTATGGAGTGCTTGCTGTGTGCAAAGCACTGTACCAAGTGCTTGGAAGAGTACGATATTACACAAACAGACACATTCCCGCCCACAAAGAGCTCACAGTCTAGAGTGGGAGATGATAGATAGATAGATAGATAGATAGATAGATAGATAGATAGATAGATAGATAGATAGATAGATAGATAGATAGATAGATAGATAGATAGATAGATAGATAGATAGATAGATAGATAGATAGATAGATAGATAGATAGATAGATAGATGATAGATAGATAGATGATAGATAGATAGATAGATAGATAGATAGATAGATAGATAGATAGATAGATAGATAGATAGATAGATAGATAGATAGATAGATAGATAGATAGATAGATAGATAGATAGATAGATGATAGATAGATAGATAGATAGATAGATAGATAGATAGATAGATAGATAGATAGATAGATAGATAGATAGATAGATAGATAGATAGATAGATAGATAGATAGATAGATAGATAGATAGATAGATAGATAGATAGATAGATAGATAGATAGATAGATAGATAGATAGATTACAGATAAATATATATGTGCTGTGGGGATGAGAGGGAGGATGAATGAAGGAGCAAGTAAGAGTGGCACAGAAGGAAGTGGGAGAAGAGGTGAGGATATCTTAGTCAGGGAAGGCTTCATGAAGGAGGTGTGCCTTCAATAATGTTTTGAAGTGGGGAAGAGCCATTATCTGTCTGGGAGGCCTTCCCAGACTGAGCCCCGTCCTTCCTCTCCCCCTTCTCCACCTCCCCCTCCTCCACCCTACCTCCTTCCCCTCTCCACAGCACCTGTATGTATGTATATATGTTTGTACATATTTATTACTCTATTCATTTATTTTACTTATACATATTTATTCTATTTATTTTATTTTGTTAATACGTTTTGTTCTGTTGTCTGTCTCCCCCTTCTAGACTGTGAGCCCGCTGTTGGGTAGGGACCATCTCTATATGTTGCCAACTTGTACTTCCCAACCACTTAGTACTGTGATCTGCACACAGTAGATGCTCAATAAATACGACTAAATGAATGAGTGAATGAATGAATGAATGAGGGGGGACGGCATTCCAGAACAGAGGTCGGATGTGGGCGAGAGGTTGGCGGTTAGATATATGAGAGTGAGAAGGTTAGCATTAGCACGTAATACATGAGCTTGGTTGTATTAGTCGAGTAGCAAGATGAGGTAGGAGGGAGCAAGGTGATTTGGTGTTTTAAAACCAATGGTGAGGAGTTTTTGCTTGCTTCAAAGATGGATGAGCAACCACTAGAGTTTCTTGAGGAGTGGGGAAACATGGTCTGAATGTTTTTGAAGGAAAGTGATTAAGGTAGCAAAATGGAATATGGATTGGTGTAGGGAGAGACAGAAGACATAGAAGTAAGCAAGGAAACTGATACAGTAATCAAGGTGAGCTAAGATAAGTGCTTGCATTAATTAATTCATGAAATCATATTTATTAAGCAATTACTGTTTGCAGAACACTGTACTAAGCATACGGAAAAGAACAATACAATACAACAACAAGCAGTAACAATCCCTGTCCACAACAAGATTGAAGTGTAGAGGCGGGGAGACAGATATCAAAAAAAATAAATAAAAGTACAGATATATATATATATATATATATATATGTGTGTGTGTGTGTGTGTGTGTGTGTGTGTGTGTGTGTAATTGCTGTGGGGCTGAGGTGGGGAGGGAGAGTAAAGGGAGCAAGTTAGGGTTACGCAGATGGGAATGGGAGATGAGGAAAAGTGGGGCTTTGTCTGGGAGGGCCACTTGGAGGAGATGTGCCTTCAAAGTAGGCTTTGAGGTGGAGGAGAGTAATTGTTTGTAGGATTTGAAGAGGGAAGGTGTTCCAGTTCAGGGCAGAATGTGGGCCAGGGGTAAGTGGCAAGATAAGTGACATCAAGGCACAGTGAGAAGGTTAGCACCAGAAGAGTGAATTATGTGGCTTGGGTTGTACTAGTAGAGAAGCGAGGTGAGGTTGGAGTGGGCAAGGTGATGGAGAGCTTTAAAGTCAATGGTGAGGAGTTTTTGTTTGATATGGAGGTGTAGAGGTAAACAATGAAGAATTTTGAGGAGGGGGTGACCTGTCTTGATCATTTCTGTAGAAAGATGATCCAGGAAGCTGAGTGAAGTATGGCTTGGAATGGAAAAGTCAGGAAGTTGGGAGGTCAACAAGCAGGCTGATGCAGTAATCCAGGAGTGATAGAATAAGTGATTGTATTAATGTGGCAGCAGATGGAGATAAAGGCATGGATTTTAGCGATGTTGTGAAGGTGGGAACCATTCTTCCCATCTAACGAAATGCAACCTCGGTGTCATCCATGATTCCACTCTCTCATTCACCCCATATATCCAATCTGTCACCCATACCTGCCGGCCTCACCTTCACAACATCGCCAAGATCTGCCCTTTCTTCTCCATCCAAACTGCTACCACATTAGGACAATCACTTATCGTATCCCAACTGGATTCCTGCATCAGCATCCTTTTTGATCTCCAAACATCCTGTCTTTCCCACTTCAGTCCACACTTCACTTATTTATATTAATGCCTGTTTACTAGTTTGATATAGATATATATATCTATAATTCTATTTATTTATATTGATGTTGTTGATGCCTGTTTACTTGTTTTGATGCCTGTCTCCCCCCTTCTAGACTGTGAGCATGTTTGTGGGCAGGGATTGTCTCTCTTTGTTGCTGAATTGTACTTCCCAAGTGCTTAGTAAAGTGCTCTGCACACAGTGTGCAATCAGTAAATACAACTGAATGAATGAATGAAAGCTATTAGATTTGGCAAGAAAGAGAGCATTGGTACCTTTGAGAGGGAGGTTTCTGTGGAGTGAGGGGGACAGAAGCCAGGTTGGAAGGGATTCAGGAGAGAATTGGAGGAGAGTAATTTGAGACAGTAAGTGTAGACGACTTGCTCAAGAAGTTTGAAGAGGAAGGGTAGGAAGGAGATGGGGCAATAACTGGGGGGAGCGTGGGGTCAAGGGAGGGTTATTTAGGGGAGACATGGGCATGTCTGAAGGCAGTGAGGACAAAGCCATTGGAGACTGAATGGCTGAAGGTGGTTATTAGGGAGGGACGGGGTGAGAGTTATGTTTGGTAGCAGTTTGGATGGAGAGGAAGGGGCAGATTTTGATGATGTTGTGAAAGTAGAACTGACAGGATTTAGTGATAAAATGAATATGTATGCGGAACAAGACAGAGAAGTCAAGGATAATGCCAAAGTTATGGGCTTGTTCATTCATTCATTCATTCATTCACTCATATTTATTGAGAGCTTACTGTGTGCACAGCACTGTACTAAGTGCTTGGAATGTACAATTCAGCAATAAAGAGGGACAATCCCTGCCCACAATGGGCTCACAGTCTAGAGGGGGTGGAGAAAAATATCAATAGAAGTAAACAGGTACAAATATAAATAAATAGAATTATAGATATATACATATGTATGTAAGTGCTGTGGGGTGGAGAGATGGCGGAAGAGCAAAGGGAGCGAGTCGAGGGAGGGAAGGGAGTGGGAGCTGAGGAAAAGTGGGGGTTAGTCCGGGAAGGTCTCTTGCAGGAGGCCCACCTTCATCAGGGCTTTGAAGCGGGGAAGAGTGATTGTCTGGCAGATTTGAGGAGGGAGGGCATTCCAGGTCAGAGGTAGGTCATGGGCCAGGGATCAGCCGCGAGACTGGCAAGATCGAGGCATAGTAACAAGGTTAGCACTAGAGGAGCATAGTGTGAGGGCTGGGATGTAGAAGGAGATAAGGGAGGTGAGGTAGGAGAGGGCAAGGTGAAAGAGAGCTTTAAAGCCAATGTTGAATAATTTTTGTTGAATACCTAGGTTGATAAACAACCACTGGAGATTTTTGAGGAGGGAGTTGACGTGCCCTGCACGTTTCTGTAAAAAGGTAATCAGGCAGTGGAGTGAAGTATGGACTGAAGTGGGGAAAAGCAGGAGGTTGGGATTAAGAAAGGAGGCTGATGCAGTAATCCAGACGAGATAGGTTGAGTGAATGTACTAAAGTGGTAGCAGATTAGATGGAAAGTAAAGGGCGGATCTTGGTGATGTTGTGAAGGTGAGATTGCCAGGACTTGGTGATGGATTGTGTATTTAGGTTGAATGAGAGAGTAGTCAAAGAAGACACCAAGTTTGCGGGCTTGTAAAACAGGAACGATGGTTATGCAGTATACAGTGACAGGAAAGTTCGGGAGAAGAGCAGCCTTGGGAGAGAAGATAAGGAGCTCTGTCTTTCATTCATTCATTCATTCAATCGTATTTATTGAGCGCTTACTGTGTGCAGAGCACTGTACTAAGCGCTTGGGAAGTACAAGTTGTCAACATATAGAGACGGTCCCTACCCAACAGCGGGCTCACAGTCTAGAAGGGGGAGACAGACAACAAAACAAAACATGTGGACAGGTGTCAAGTCATCAGAACAAATAGAATTTAAGCTAAATGCATGTCATTAACAAAATAAATAGGAGTAAATATGTACAAGTAAAATAGAGTAATAAATCGGCACAAACGTATATACAGGTGTTGTGGGGAGGGGAAGGAGGTAGGGCAGAGGGAACAGGGAAGAAGAGAGGAAAATGGGGCCTCAGTCTGGGAAGGCCTCTTGGAGGAGGTGAGCTCTCAATAGGGCTCTGAAGGAAGAAAAAGAGCTAGCTTGGTGGATGTGTGGAGGGAGGACATTCCAGGCCAGGAGGAGGACGTGGGCCACAGGTCGACGGTGGAACAGGTAAGAATGAGGTACTGTGAGGGATTAGCGGCAGAGGAGCAGAGGGTGCAGGCTGGGCTGTAGAAGGAGAGAAGGGAGGTGAGGTAGGAGGGGGCGAGGTGATGGAGAGCCTTGAAGCCGAGAATGAGGAGTTTTTGCTTGATTCCTAGGTTGACAGGCAGCCACTGGAGATTTTTGAGGAGGGCAGTAACATGCCCAGAGCGTTTCTGCACAAAGATGATCCAGGCAGCAGCGTGAAGTGTAGAATGAAGTGGGGAGAAACAGGAGGATGGGAGATCAGAGAGGAGGCTGATGCAGTAATCCAGTCGGGATAAGATGAGAGATTGGACCAGCAAGGTAGCAGTTTGGATGGAAGGGAAAGGGCGGTTCTTGGCGATGTTGTGGAGTTGAGACCGGCAGATTTTGGTGACAGATTGGATGTGAGGGGTGAACAAGAGAGCGGAGTCGAGGATGACACCAAGGTCGTGGGCTTGTGAGACGGGAGGGGTGGTAGTGCCATGTAGTGATGGGAAGGTCAGGGAGAGGACAGGGTTTGGGAAGGAAGATAAGGAGCTCAGTCTTGGAATAATGAGTTTTAGATGGCAGGCAGACAACCAGGTGGAGATGTCCTGAAGGCAGGAGGAGACATGAGCCTGGAGGGAGGGAGAGAGAGCAGGGGCAAAGATGTTGATTTGGGTGTCTTGGACATGTAGAGTTTGAAGAGGTGGGAGAACATCCAAGAAGAGGTGTCCTTAAGGCTGGAGGAGATGTGAACCTGGAGGGAGGGAGAGAGAACAGGGGAGGAGATGTAGATTTGGGTGTCTAAATTAAATTTAAATTAACTTAAGTTAATTAATTTGAAGTTAATTAATTTAAACTAACAAGATTTTCAACATTTAACTCCCTTCTCAGACCCCCTGTTCCTCCCCCTCCTCCTTCCTTCACCCCCAGCGATCTGGCCTCCTACTTCATCAGTGAAATTAACTCCATCAGGTCTGAGCTCCTCAAAGTCACTCCTCTCCCTTCTCCAAGCCCCCTGCTCTTAACCCTCTCTGCTACTCTCCCAATCTTCCCAGCAGTATCCTCAGATGAGATCTCCTCCCTCCTCTCAAGTGCTACTCCATCTACCTCATTCTCTCCCATCTTATGAAATCTCTCATCCCTTCCCTCCTCCCCTCTTTACCTTCCATCTTCAACCGCTCACTCTCCACAGGTTCCTTCCCTTCTGCCTTCAAACGTGCCCACGTCTCCCCCATCCTAGAAAAACCCTCTCTTGACCCCACCTCCCCTTCTTGTTATCGCCCAATCGTAGTTATCCTAATCTTCCTTTCCAAACTCCTCGAATGAGTCGTCTACACCCGCTGCCTCGAATTCTTCAATGCCAACTCTCTCCTTGACCCCCTCCAATCTGGCTTCCATCCCCTACACTCCACCTAAACTGCCCTCTCCAAGGTCACCAGTGACCTCCTTCTTGCCAAATCCAACGGCTCCTACTCTATTCTAATCCTCCCCGACCTCTCAGCTGCCTTCGACACTGTGGACCACCCCCTATTCCTCAACACGCTATCCAGCCTTGGCTTCACAGACTCCGTCCTCTCCTGGATCTCTCCGGCCATTCATTCTCAGTCTCCTTTGCAGGCTTCTCCTCCCTATCCCATCACCTTACTGTAGGGGTTCCTCATGGGTCAGTTCTTGGTCTCCTTCTGTTTCTCTATCTACACTCATTCCCTTGGTGAACTCATTCTCTCCCATGGCTTCAACTATCATCTCTACACTGATGACACCCAAATCTACATCTCTGCCCTTGCTCTCTCTCCCTCCCTTCAGGCTCGTGTCTCCTTCTACCTTCAAGACATCTCCATCTGGATGTCTGCCCACCATCTAAATCTCAGTACGTCCAAGACTGAACTCCTTATCTTCCCTCCTAAACACTGCCCTCCCCCTGACTTTCCTGTCACTGTAGACAGCACTACCACCCTTCCCGCCTCACAAGCCTGTAACCTTAGTTTCATCCTCAACTCCTCTCTCTCGTTCACCCCTCACATCCAATCCACCACCAAAACCTGCCGGTCTCACCTCCACAACATTGCCAAGATCCGCCCTTTCCTCTCCAGCCAAACCACTACCTTGCTGGTTCAGTCCCGTATCTTATCCCGACTGGATTACTGCATCAGCCTCCTCTCTGATCTCCCATCCTCCTGTCTTTCCCCACTTCAGAGTATACTTCACGCTGCTGCCCAGACAAGCTCTGTGCAGAAACGCTCTGGGCATGTTACACCCCTCCTCAAAAATCTCCAGTGGCTACCCATCAACCTACGCATCAAGCAAAAACTCTTCACTCTCGGCTTCAAGGCTTTCCATCACCTCGCCCCACCCCCACCTCACCTCCTTTTTCTCCTTCTACAGCCCAGCCCTCACCCTCCACTCCTCTGCCGCTAACCTCCTCACTGTACTTCTTTCTTGCCTGTCCCACCATAGACCCCTGGCCCACGTCCTCCCCCTGGCCTGGAATGCCCTCCCTCCATAAATCCGCCAAGCAAGCTCTCTTTCTCCCTTTAAGGCCCTACTGAGAGCTCCCCTCCTCCAAGAGGCCTTCCCAGACTGAGCCCCTTTTTTCCTCTCCTCCTCCCCATTCCCCCACCCTGCCTCCTTCTCCTCCCCACCTCCTTCCCTTCCCCATAGCACCTGTTTATATGTTTTTACAGACTTATTACTCTATTTTATTTGTACATCTTTACTATTCTGTTTATTTTGTTAATGATGTGCATTTAGCTTTAATTCTATTTGTTCTGAACATTTGACACGTGTCCACATGTTTTGTTTTGTTGTCCATCTCCCCTTCTAGACTGTGAGTCGGTTGTTGGGTAGGGACCGTCTCTATATGTTGCCAACTTGTACTTCCCAAGCGCTTAGTACAGTGCTCTGCACACAGTAAGCACTCAATAAATACTACTGAATGAATGAATAAGCCAGAAATTTTGTGCATTTGCTGCCAGAAAATCAGTTTGTTCATTCATTTACTTAATTGTTTTTATTGAGTGCTTACTTTGTGCAGAGCAGTATATTAAGTGCTTGGGAGAGTACAGTATAACAACAAACAGACATATTACCTATCACAGTGAGGTCACAGTCTAGAAGGGGAGTTCTCTCTCCAACCAGACTTCCTTTTGGGTAACTCTGTTTCTGCTCTACTATCCTCTGGGCAGTTTTCTTTGCCTTATGGACTCAATCCTTTGCTTGTCTTACTTCAATCCCCCTCTTTTTAAAAAAAAATCAATGAAGACACACTGATAAGTAGGCTGTCACCACTCTCCCAACTGCTCCTTGTTTTTGACAGCAGCCAACATAGTCATAATGGAAACAGGGTGTGTTGTGGTGGACTTTTTTTTCCAAGTGCTTAGTGCAGTGCTTTGCAAACATAAATACCATTGAATGAAAAAGGTAATTTGGTAAATACTTTCTATGTACCAGGCACTGTACTAAGCACTGGAATAGATACAGGCTACTCAGGTTGGAGATAGTCTATGTCCCACATGGGGCTCATAGTCTTAATCCCCATTTTACGGATGAGGTGACTGAGACACATAAAAATTGACTTTTCTAAAGTCAAGCCGCAAGGCGTAGTGGTTAGAGTACGGGCCTGGGAGTCAGGAGTCCTCAGAGGCCTACAGTGGTTGCCTGTCAACCTTCGAAACAAACAAAATCTCCTCATTCTAGGCTTCCATCACCTCGCCCCCTCCTACCTCACCTCCCTTCTCTCCTTCTACAGCCCGGCCCGCACACTCTGCTCTTCTACTGCTAACCTCCTCACTGGGCCTCGTTCTTGCCTGTCCCGCCATCGACCCCCGGCCCAATGCCCTACGTCTGTCCTGGAATGCCCTCCCTCCGCACATCCGCCAAACTAGCTCTCTTCCTCCCTTCAAAGCCCTACTGAGAGCTCACCTCCTCCAGGAGGCCTTCCCAGACTGAGCCCCCCTTTTTTCTCTCCTCCTCCTCCCCTCCAAATCGCCCCCCACCACTGCCATAGCCCCTTCCCCTCCCCACAGCACTTGTATATATTTGTACATATTCATTACTCTATTTTATTTGTACATATTTATTACTCTGTTTTATTAATGATGTGTATATAACTATAATTCTATTTATTCTGTTGGTTTTTGACACCTGTCTACGCATTTTGTTTTGTTGCCCGTCTCCCCTTTCTAGACTTTGAGCCCATTGTTGGATAGGGACCATCTCTATAAGTTGCCGATTTGTACTTCCCAGTGCTTAGACAGTGCTTTGCACATAGTAAGCGCTCAATAAATACGATTGAATGAATACATGAGTGACTCCACCACTTGTCTGCTGTGTGACCTTGGACAAGTCACTTTACTTTTCTGTGCCTCAGGTACCTCATCTGTAAAATGGGAATTGAGACTGTGGGCCCCACGTGGGACAGGTACTGCGTCCAACCTGATTTTCTTGTATGTACTGAAGTGCTAAATAAAGTGCCTGGCACATAGTAAGCGCTTAACAAATACCATAATTATTATTATAATTATTAAAGTCAGACAGCAGAAAAGTGGTGGAGCTGGGATTAGAACTAGGTTCTTCTGACTCCCAGGTCCATGCTCTATCCACTAGGCTCCACTGCTTCTCAGTGCCTTTTTTTTTTTACTGTACCTCGTTATTGTTGCCTCAGAGGCAACCTGTTACCCCCACCTTCTCAGGCTTGGAGCTCTCTCTTCCTTCTAAACTGACAGTCCACCATTTGCTCCATCTTCAAAACCTTCCTAAAATAAGATTTCTTCCAAGAGGCCCTTCCTAACTAATCTCTCATTTCTCTGCCCTATTCACCTCTTCCTTTTGCATTGACTAATTAGTCTGGCCTGTTCTCAGGCACTCAATCAAGCAATGGTGTTTACTGAGTGCTTACTGTGCACAGAGTACTGTATTAAGTGCTTGGGAGTGGACAGTAAAACCGTTGGTATGCATGTTCTGTCAAAGTTCAGTTCTGGGTTCCTCCATCTACACTCACTTCCTTGGAAAACTCATTTCTAACATGGCTTCAACCACCACCTCTATGCAGGTGGTACCCGAATCTCTATCTCCAGCCATGTTCTCTCTCCTTCTCTACAGTCTCTCATTTCCTCCTGCCTTAAAAGACATCCCTACTTGGATGACTTCCTGTCACCTCAAACTTAGTGTCTAAAAGAGAACTTCTTGTCTTCCCACCCAAATCCCATCTTCCCCCAACTTCCATCACTGATGATAGCATCACCATTCTTCCTGCCTCACAAGACTGTAACCTTGATCTTATCATTGACTCCTCTCTCTCATTCAACCAAGATATTCAGTCGATCACTAAATCCTGTGGGTTTGACCTTCGATCATCACGAAATTCCACCCTTTCTTCTCCATCCAAACTGTAACCACATTACTCTAATTACTTATCCTATCCTCATACTCACCTCTCTTGTCACTGAGCGCTGGCCTACAGCCTGCTGCTGGCCTGCTTCCTCCTCAAATCCAACAGACAGTTACACTCCCTGCCTTCAAGTCTTACTGAAAGCACATCTCCTCCAAAATTTCTTCCCAGACTGTCCTCCACTTTCCTCTTCTACTCCCTTCTCTGTTGCCCTGACTTGCTATTTTGTTTTTCCTCCCTCCCAGCTCCACCGCACTTCTATACATAGACGTAAATTATTTATTTATATTGATGTCTGTCTCTCCCTGGCTAGACCGTTAGCTTGTTGTGGACAGGGAATGTACCTTCTTGTTGTTGTATCGTACTTTCCCAAGCATCTAATACAGTGCTCTGCAAACATTAAGTGCTCAATTAATACAATTGAGTGAATGAATAAATGAATGAATTTGCAAAATCCTTTTCCAATGTCACATTTCAAGAGAATCGATACTCTTTAAATCCTGTTTTTTTTACAGTACAGCATTCAGATCTATACACTGGCACTGGAAACACCATAGAATTGACAATTTGTATTTTTGTGGCAATTGTTACATCAGCACATTTCATGATTTTTTCTTGATTTTTTCCATTACACTAACCTTCAGCATATTTCTTGACTACAAGTTACTTTTTTATTGATTATTAGTCCCAGGAGTGAAAAATTACCAACTATTTCAATCTTTTCTCCGTCACTATAAATGTGTTAACAAATTTTCTTGACGTTCAAATGCAGGCCCATCTTTTTGCTCTGCTTTCTAAAATTTTAATAATAAGTCCTTCAAGTCTTCTTCATTTTCTGCTTGTAGGGTAGTATCATCAGCAAGGTTGTTTATGTTACTTCCTCGAGTCTCTACTCCTTGTTCATTTACATCCAATCTGTCTTCTCTCACTATGTATTCAGTTTAAAGGATGAACAGATTGGGTGATAAAACACATCCTTGTTTTACACCTTTACTAGTAGGAAACCAATCAGCATCTCCATATTCTGTTCTTATTGTAGCTTTCTGTCTGGCATACGGGTTCCACATTAATGCAATTAAATGGTCTAACATGCCCAATTTCCTTAATGTGTTCCAGAGCTTTTCATGATCCATGCAGTCAAAAGTTACACTATAATCCATAAAGCATATGCTGACTTCCTTTTGATATTCTCTTGTCCCTTCAATTATCCAGTGAACATCAGCAATAATATCTCATATCCCTCGTCCTTTCCAGACTCCTGCTTGAGCATTGGACAATTCACATTCCATGTAGATCTCCATTCGATACTCTATAACTTTTAACAAAACCTTGCTGGCATGTGAAATCAAGGAGATTGTATGATAATTGTCAAATTTAATTGGAGTTAGTTTTGGAACATAAACTGGTCTCTTCTAATTGGATGACCACTGAGTGGGTAGCTCTGCCCGTTGACATAATTTGGTAAGGATTTTAACCAGTTCCTCTCCAGCTGCCTGAAATACCTTAGGTATTCAAACTAAGTGTAGAATTGATCCAGAGGGAATGGTGGATAATAAACCAGTCAGTCAGTCAGTCTGTACTACAAGGGGACAGGGGTTTTGAGTAGGGAGTTAAATGTCTGGAACAACTGGTGTGGGCAATGGGCATGGGTGTCCACACCCATTGGAGAACTAATTCACTCCCGTGGCTTCTGTTACCATTAACTATTCATTCATTCATTCAGTCGTGTTTATTGAGACCTTACAGTGTGCAGAGCACTGTACTAAATGCTTGGGAAGTAAAAACTGGCAACATATAAAGACGGGTTCACTATCCAACAACGGGCCCACAGTCTAGGAGGGGGAGACAGACAACAAAACAGGTAGACAGTTATCAATACTGTCAGAATAAATAGAATTATAACGACAAGCACATCATTAATAAAATAAATATAGTAAATACGTACAAATACAATAATTAAGAATAATAAATATGTAGAACTATATTCAAGTGCTATGGGGAGGGGAAGAGGGTAGGGCTGGGGGGGGGTGATGGGGAGGGGAGAAGGAGGAGGGGAGGAAAAACGAGGGTGCTCAGGCTGGGAAGGCCTCTTGGAGGAAGTGAGCTCTCAGTAGGGCTTTGAAGGGAGGAAGAGAGCTAGTTTGGTGGATGTGCGGATGGAGGGCATTCCAGGCCAGAGGAAGGACGTGGACTAGGCGGGACAGGCAAGAACGAGGCACAGTGAGGAGGTTAGCAGCGGAGGAGCAGAGTGTGCAGGCTGGACTGTAGAATGAGAGAATGGAGGTGAGATAGGTTCCCATCTCTGTTGATGGCACTACCATCATTCCCGTCTCACAAGCCCGCAATCTTGGTGTCATCCTCGACTCCGCTCTCTCGTTCACTCCTCACATCCAAGCCATCACCAAAACCTACCGGTCTCAGCTCCGCAACATTGCCAAGATCCGCCCTTTCCTCTCCATCCATACCGCTACCCTGCTCATTCAAGCTCTCATCCTAACCCGTCTGGACTACTGCATCAGCCTTCTCTCTGATCTCCCATCCTCGTGTCTCTCCCCACTTCAACTCATATTTCATGCTGCTGCCCGGATTATCTTTGTCCAGAAACGCTCTGGGCATATTACTCCCCTCCTCAAAAATCTCCAGTGGCTACCAATCAATCTGCGCATCAGGCAGAAACTCCTCACCCAGGGCTTCAAGGCTGTCCATCAACTTGCCCCCTCTTACCTCACCTCCCTTCTCTCCTTCTACAGCCCACCCGGCACCCTCCGCTCTTCCGCCGCTAATCTCCTCAGGGGGCGAGGTGATGGAGAGCCTTGAAGCCAAGAGTGTGGAGTTTTTGCTTACTATCCAGTTGATTTCCAAAATCTACCTTTCTAGCTCGATCTCTGTCCTTCTCTGCAGTCTCATATTTCCTCCTGCTGTCAGGACAAGGCACATATTCATTCATTCAGTCGTATTTGTTAGCGCTTACTGTGCACAAAGCACTGTACTAAGCACTTGGGAAGTACAAGTCGGCAACATATAGAGGCGGTCCATACCCAGCAATGGGCTCACAGTCAAGAAGGGTGAGACAGACAACAAAACAAAACATGTGGTCAGGTGTCAAGTCATCAGAATAAATAGAAGCAAAGCTAAATGCACATCACTGACAAAATGAATAGTAAATATGTACAAGTAGAATAAATGAGGTAAAAAATCTGTACAAACATATATACAGGTGCTGTGGGGAGGGGAAGGAGGAAGGGCAGGGGGATGGGGAAGGGGAGAGGAAAAAGGGGGCTCCATCTGGGAAGGCCTCCTGGAGAAGGTGAGCTCTCAGTAAGGCCTTGAAGGGAGGAAGAGAGTGAGCTTGGCATTCCAGGCCAGGGGGAGGACGTGGGCCGGGGGTCAATGGCGGGACAGGCGAGAACGAGGCACGGTGAGGAGGTTAGCGGCAGAGGAGCGAAGTGTGCGGGCTTGACACCACTCTCTCATTCAACCCACATATTCAATCCATCACCAAATCCTGTCGGTCCCACCTTCACAGCATCGCTAAAATCTGCCCTTTCCTCTCATCCAAACTGCTTCCACGTTAATACAAGTACTCTTCCTCTCCCGCCTAGATTACTGCATCAGACTCCTTGCTGACCTACATATCCTCCAAGAGGCCTTCCCAGACTATTCTCAACTTTTCCTCATCTCCCACTCTATTCTGTGTCACCCTGACTTGCTCCCTTTACTCTTCCCCCCTTCTCTCAGGCCCGCAGCACTTATGTATATGTCTGTAATGTTATTTATTTGTATTGATGACTTGTCTCCCCGCCTCGAGACTGCAAAGTCAATGTGAGCAGGGATTATCACTCTTTATTGTACTTTTTTCAAGTACTTGGTACAGTGTTCTGAACACAGTAAGTGCGCAGTAAATATGATTGAATGAATGAATGAATGAATGAATGAATGAATTAATTAATTAATTAATTAATCTTTATTTGGATGTCCCACTGACACCTCAAATTTAACGTGGGAAACAGACACGCTTACTACATTCCATTCATTCATTTATTGAGTGCTTACCGTGTGAAGATCACTGTACTAAGCGCTTGGGAAGTACAAGTTGGCAACATATAGAGACGGACCCTACCCAACAGTGGGCTCCAGGCACTAAGCACCACCATTCTTCCTGCCTCACAAGCCTGCAACCCAAGTGTTATCCTCGATTCATCTCTCATTCACCCCACATATTCAGTGTCACCGAATTATATTGGGTCTACCTACGCAACATTGCTAAAATCCACCATTTTCTCTCCAACAAAATGGCTCCCATAATTCAAGCACATATCCTATCCTGCCTTGATGGCTGCATCAGCCTTCTTGCTGACCTCTCTTCCTCCTTTCTCTCCCCACTTCAGTCCATACTTCACTCTACTGCCCTAGTCATTTTTTTTACAAAATCACTGAGACCAAGACTCCCCATTCCTCAGGAAATTTGCTCTAACTCTAACCAACTTTATCACCCTGCTCTCTCCTACCGTAAGTCTTTGATTTCCTACTTCCTCTAATGCCAACCCAATCACTGCACCTCAATCTGGTCTATCTCATCTCTATCCCTCCACCTCATCCCATCCATGCCTTGGAACTCCTTCTCTTTTAATATCCAAAATACGATCACTCTCCCCATCTTCAAAGTTTTATTAAAAGCTCATCTCCTCCAAGAGGCCTTCCCTGACTGAGCCCTCATTTCTTCTTCTCCTACTCCTTTCTCCACTTTGCACTTGGATTTTCACCCTTTATCCATCCATCCCTCAATCCCTTTGCACTTACATACATAGAGAAGCATCATGGCCTAGTGGATACAACACAGGCCTGGGAGTCAGAAGGACCTGGGTTCAGAAGCTGCGTGACTTAGTGGAAAGAGCATGGGCTTGGGAGTCAGAGGTGGTGGGTTCTAATCCCGGCTCCACCACTTGTCAGCTGTGTGACTTTGGGCAAATCACTTAACTTCTCTGTGCCTCAGTGACCTCATCTGTAAAATGGGGATTAAGACTGAGCCCTCTGTGGGACAACCTAATTACCTTGTATCTACCCCAGCACATAGAACAGTGCTTGGCACATAGTAAGTGCTTAACAAATACCAGCATTATTATTATTATTATTACTATTAATCCCCGCTATGCCACTTGTTTGCTGGGTGACCTTGGACAAGTCACTTATCTTCTCTGTGCCTCAGTTACTTACTCTTTAAAAAGGGGGTTAGGACTGTGAGCCCCATGTGGGACATAGGCTGTGTCCAACTTGATTAACTTGTATCTAACCCAGGGCTTAGAACAGTACTTAACGCATAGGTGCTAATAAATATTATTATTATTATTTTCCAGAATTTATTTAGGAATCAATAAAGAAGTATTGAGCACTTACTTTGTGCAGAGCACTTGGTAGCGTACAGTACAACAAATTAGCATACACATTCCCTGCCCACAATGAAATTACAGCTTAGAGGAGAGGACAGACATTAAAATGATTAAATAATATGTACTATAAAGATATGTACATAAATGCTGAGGTGATGGGGTGGGGCAAATATCAAATGACCAAATGTTACAGATTCGAGTGCATAGATGATACAGAAGGCTGAGTGATCTGAGGAAAACATGCTTGTCTATCTCCCCCTTTGGACTATAAGCTCATTGTGGAGAGAGATAAGATGTCTACTAATTCTGTTAACCTGTATTCTCCCATCCCTTAGTAGATTGCTGTGCCTATTATAATTGTTCAGTAAATATGATTAACTATTTATTTGGCTGGTGATTTGGTGTGGTAGCAATTCTGTGGGTGTAGAGAGGCTGTAGTCATCCAACAGTGGTCAAAGTTCATGAGCCCCATCCTACCTCACCTTGCTACCCTCCTACTACATCCCAGGCTGCACACTTCATTCCTCTTATGCTAACCCCCTTGTATATCTTGCTGCTACCTTCCTCCATGAAACCTCCCCAACTAAGCCCTCCTCTTCTCTTCACCCATTCCCTTTTGCACTGCTCTTACATGCCCCTTCATCCATCCTCCCTCTCATCACCACAGCACATATGTATATAGATTTTAAAAATTACAGATATATTTGTACATATCTGTATGTAATAATAATAATGATGATGTCATTTATTAAGCGCTTACTATGTGCAAAGCACTGTTCTAAGCACTGGGGAGGTTACAAGGTGATCAGGTTGTCCCACGGGGGGCTTACAGTCTTAATCCTCATTTTACAGATGAGGTAACTGAGGCCCAGAGAAGTTAAGTGACTTGCCCAAAGTCACACAGCTGACAAGTGGCGGAGTCGGGATTTGAACCCATGATCTCTGACTCCAAAGCCCGGGCTCTTTCCACTGAGCCATGCTGCTTCACTACACACTTTTGTATACATGCATACACACATGCATACACACACACACACACATATATATATATATATATATCTGTAATTTATGTATTTATTCATCTATGTATGTATGTATGCGTGTATGTATGTGTGTATTTATACTCATGTCTTTCTTCCCCTCTAGACTTTGAACTCATGGGCAGGAACGTGTCAGTTTGTTGTTATATTATACTCTCCCAAATGCTTAGTACAGTGCTTTGCACACGTAAGTGCTCAATAAATACAGTTGAATGAATGAATGAATGAATGAACTAATGAGCTGCAATCCAATTTTCTAGGTATGGTTTCTCTTACCACAAGCAGTGACTTTACTGAGAGAAACAGAAAAGTTTGGATCTTATGCAAAACGTAGTAGTACTGTTATTTATTGAATGCCAACTGAATGCCATTGTCTGTACTGTTCTTGCAAAGGACAATGTACATATAAGATTTTCCTTTCCCACAAGGAGGTTACTTTTTAGTATGTATAAAATGACTGCATAAAATGTCTGTACAATTTTTTTTTCCTTAAGGTGTAGTGTTACAATGTAGGACAAGGTTGTTTTTTTTTTCCTTAAGGTGTAGTTAATTTTCATTTCTCCATTTCCTCAGGGAAGTTCAGCTACTGAGAAGACTATGGCACAAAAATGTCATTCAGCTTGTAGATGTATTGTACAATGAGGAGAAACAGAAAATATATCCTTTTCGAGAGTTTTGGGGCCATGCTGATATCATAGCAAAATCTCAGGAGTAAATAGTATTTTAAATTACAAGGAGAGGAGTTTTTTTGAAAGTCATTTTAGTCTTTCATGGGAGAGGCCTGGGGAGTTGGCCTAGATTAGGGTCTGTGCAGGGAGAGAAACTTGATCCATACTCCAGAATAATATGCACAGATAGTTGAGAAAGGAGTGATGGTTTCAGTAATGGTCTCTGCTCTATTCCAGTGTAGTTTGGTTCAGAGTCTAGCCAGACTGCAGCTTCCTTGAATGCAGGGATCTTCTGTAAGATGTTCGGAGAGGAACAACAGGAGGGAGTTGGAGCGATAAAAAGAATAATAATAATAATAATTATGGTATTTGTTAAACACTTACTTTGTGCCAATCACTGTTTTAAGTTCTGGGGGAGATACAAGGTAATCGGGTTGTCCCATGTGGGGCTCACAGTCTTAAGCCCCATTTTTCAGATGAGGTAACCGAGGCACAGAGAAGTGAAGCGGCTTGCCCCAGGTCACATAATATATGACACAGAAGCCAGGACTAGGATTCTGACTCCCAAGTCCAGGCTCTTTCCACTAAGCCACATTGCTTCATGCTCCAGCCACTCTGGAGTGAGTCGTAAGGTCAACAGAGAGTCCTTTTTAGGGTAGAGGAGACATGGGCTTGTTTGAAAGCAGTGGGGAAGAAGCCACTGGAGAGTGAACAGTTGAAGATGGTGGTCAGTGAAGGAAAAAGGGAAGGGGCATGTGTTTTGATAAGGTGCAAGGGATAGGGTTGTTGAACAGGTGGAGGGGGTGGATTGGGACAGAAGGCAAAAGATCTCCTCTACAGATACCATTGGGAAAGACTCCCATCTTTCCAAGCCATGAAGAAGAGGTCTCGGGAGGAAGGACTGGAGAGAAATTGGAAAATTTAGGGAGATCATGCCTGATGTTTTCAATTTTCACAATAAAGTAGGTGGCCAGTCATTAAGAGAAGGAGATGGGGGAGACGAGGTAATAGGGGTTTGAGGAGGGAGTGAAAAATCTGGAGCAACTGGTGAGGGCAATGGGCATGGGTGTCAATAAGTATTGCTGGGCAGAGGAGGGAGAAGAGTTAAAAGTATGAGAGTATGAACTTGGGGTGACCAATTTTAGCCTGGTATCCAGGAATGTCCCTTTACAATTCTAGCCTGGTATCTGGATCTGGTATCTAGATCCAGCGAAGCAGCATGGTGTAATGGTTAGAGCATGAGCCTGGGAGTCAGAAGGTCATGGGTTCTAATCCCAGCACTGCCACGTGTCTTCTGTTTGACCTTGGGCAAGTCACTTCACCTCTTTGTGCTTCTGTTACCTCATCTGCATAATGGGGATTGACTGTGAGCCCGATATGGGACAGGGACTGTGTCCAACCTGAGTTGTTTGTGTCCATTCCAGTGTTTAGTACAGCGCATGGTACACAGTAAGTGCTCAACAAATATCATTATTATTACTATTGTTATTAATTACATCTCTGTTATATTATCCCAAGTACAATATAGTTTCGTGTAGTTTTCTCAAACGTAAGCCCTCATTACCTGCCACTAGGTGAATGATTGCAAAGGCCCATCATCATTTCTCCCATCCTTTTGAGTCGTACTTGACCAATAATCTCATATTCTAGGCTTGAAGGTATACGTGCTTAGAACAGTGCTCTGCACACAGTAAGTACTCAATAAATACAATTAATTTATTGCTAAAGAAGCCGCTCTCTTTTTTCGGTTGTGTTGCAGCTTAAACAGTCTTCTGATTGAGAATGTAGATAGTTTGTTATATGATGCGTTCTGTTTATTAAATACACAATCCCACCTGCAGAATATGAATAATTCAATTTTTGAAAAAGAGCCGAGTTCCCATCTTGAAATGCAGATATCCAGCTATGTCCAAATTCTTTTCTTTCTTTGCATTTTTTTTTAACAGAGTTTGTTAAGTGCTTCTCAAGCACTGTTTAATAGTGAGCTGGAAGTAAGCCAGGTTTTAGTAACATTGAGGGGGGTCAGTGACTGGTTCAGGAACAGGTCAAAGATGAAGGGAAGCTTTTCCTTGATGGAACAGGAGTTCCACAGGCTGCGTCTGACTGAGGTTGTGGAGAAGGTTGCGGGGTGGGGTTAATGAAAACAGTAGGAAGCATTTCAGTGGGAGTGAGCTGGTAGACGTCAATGTGGGACAAGCTAGATGAGGGCTAGTGTTGGGAAAGGGGGACAGGGTTGGGGTCAGGGTGAAGGAGAAGATGGTGTGAAGTGTGGCAAGTGAGTTAAGGGGGACTGGCTTGAGGGAAGGGAGCAGAGGTACTGGGGGCAAGGTCAGGGTGACCAGATGGAGGGAACTGAGAGGACATGGCAGGGCTGCTGCTGCATTTATTCTATGAATAAAATCCTGAACTGCCCCAGGCAGTCTGAAGCACCCAGCAGTGATTGCACGTCCCTTTACCAAGTAGAGACCAAGCAGCTTCCTGCAGGGGAAACCCCAGAGTATATAGACAAATCAAGTTGATAGCAGTTGTTCATAGAAACAAGGTGAGTACTAATGAGTCATTAGTTGCCAGCGAACAAACATTTTTAGCTGCAGGGTGGATGTTGCATTCTCAGGTTTAGGTCAGCATCCTGTCTCTTAGGTGCAAACTTGTGATCCAGGTGTGGGGAGTAGGGGTTTTGGTAATAGCATTCCTTTCTCTTGGCATGGGCTTAGGGGTTCACTCAATGGATTGGGGCCAAGGGAAACAGCATCCCCTTCCTCTTACTATGACCTCAAACCCCCTCAAATCTTTTCCATTCTGCTTCTGTAATTTTTCAGCATCTCCTTAAATATGGTCCTCTCCTTTCAAAAACTTGAGTTGCCCACAGCAGTGGATGCACTAGGTCTGACACCAGTCTTGGGCAAAATACCACCTGTAGAGCTACCACAAAGATTTGAGTAAAGAAGGTCCTCTGTTGCATCCTTTGAGATCCAATAAATTCAGTCTTGTTGTACGAACAGTAGAACAGTGACTCACCATCTGTAAGTATTTAATATAATGCACATAGAACAGTGCTCTGTGTTCAGTAAGCACTTAGCAAATTATATTGCTCCTAATATGGGCTTCAGCTGTGAGCTCAATTGCCTTTTCTATTTTCTATTTTCCCTTGTACTGTCAGCTGTGTGACTTTGGGCAAGTCACTTAACTTCTCTTTGCTTCAGTTCCCTCACCTGTAAAATGAGGATGAAGACTGTGAGCCCCCAGTGGGACAACCTGATCACCTTGTAACCTCCCCAGTGTTTAGAACAGTGCTTTGCACATAGTAAGCGCTTAATAAATGCCATTATTATTATCATTATTATTATTATCATCATCATCATCATCATTCTTGAAGAAGGCTAATTTTACTAGCCCCCCCCACACCCAAATTTTTAATTCCTGCAGGATCAAGATTATTTGCAATTTAAAATAATCAGCCACAGCTAAGTTTACAGATCTCCCAAGCTGCATAGCTCCAAACTTACTGTTGAAGAGAAGCAATGTGGTCTAGTGCAGGACTGGAAGTCAGGAGACCTATTATTTTCCTCCCCTTTAGAGTGTATCTCATGTGAGACAGTAATTATATCTAGTATGACATCTGATTAAGTGCATAGTACAGTGCTTTAAACACAGTAAGCACTCAATAAATATGATTGAAAGAATGAATGAATCTGATTATCCTGCATCTTTCCCAGTGCTTAGTAAAGTGTTGATACTTGGTAAATTCATATCAAATACTACAGTTAATAAAGAGTAGGAAGGCCCCGTGGGAAGGGCATCAATACGCTATTTGTTGAAATCTAATAATAATGATGTGTCAAGCACTCTGCTAAGCTCTGGGGTAGATACAAGCTAATGAGGTTGGACACGGTCCCTGCTCCAGGTGGGGCTTACAGTCTTAATTACAATAAAGGAGCATTACAGAAGTCATGTGCTTGGGATTGGGCCTCAGTTCAGTCAGCATTGGTTTGTATATAGCTGTGGTCTCCAGTTTTCCTTAACTAGGGCTTGAAAATATATAATAATGGAATATTGTGTATGTGGTATGCAGGAGATGCTGGACAGCATCACAGAGAAAAGACTTCCAGTCTTTCAAGCTCACGGGTAAGTCTGGTATTCCATTCAGCCTACATTAGATGCATAGGCCTGGACCCTTCTTCTTGGATTAGAATTGCTCTTGGAAGCACTTGCTGGCAGTATAAAATCAACTCCTAAAGAAGAATTCCCCAAACCCGAGAGCCTAAATTAAAACTGAGAGTATGTCAAAATTGACCCAAACAATAAATGCAGTGGTTAAATTTACAACAAACCACATGAATTTGTCTGAAAAAGTCCACCCTGCAAGATAATGTATTTCTGTTCTCTGGAGACTATGCTGTGAGATTGGGAATGGTTTGGGAAGACTGTGAGGGGAAGAGCCAGAAATGGAATTTCCAGCCTGGCCTCCTGCTGTTTCTCTCAGCAGCTGTGGCATTTGGGAGGTCATTAAGGCTTTCCATCCAGCCTCAGGTTCTCTGGGATTAGTATAAATTCTGACCCTTTAAATGAGGCAGAAAAAAATAGAACAAAGGAATTTCAAACCCACTCAGACTTGACAATTGCTAGCCACCCTTATGCTCTTTAGAATTCCATCCCTTGGCCCATTCAGTCTGTAGCATAGAGAAAGAAGATTCTAAGTTTTGATTTTTCTAAAGAGATGAGAGGATTTAGGGAAAAGGAAATCCAGGTCAAGGGCTTGTCATGGGATAACTGATGTTTCCTGTGGCTTTGAGTCTGCCTCCTTCCTTCCTTCCTTCCTTCCTTCCTTCCTTCCTTCCTTCCTTCCTTCCTTCCTTCCTTCCTTCCTTCCTTCCTTCCTTCCTTCCTTCCTTCCTTCCTTCCTTCCTTCCTTCCTTCCTTCCTTCCTTCCTTCCTTCCTTCCTTCCTTCCTTCCTTCCTTCCTTCCTTCCTTCCTTCCTTCCTTCCTTCCTTCCTTCCTTCCTTCCTTCCTTCCTTCCTTCCTTCCTTCCTTCCCTTCCTCCCTCCCTCCTTCCCTCCTCCTCCCTCCTCCCTCCTCCCTTCCCTCCTCCCTCCTCCTCCCTCCCTCCCTCCCTCCCTTCCTTCCTTCCTTCCTTCCTTCCTTCCTTCCTTCCTTCCTTCCTTCCTTCCTTCCTTCCTTCCTTCCTTCCTTCCTTCCTTCCTTCCTTCCTTCCTTCCTTCCTTCCTTCCTTCCTTCCTTCCTTCCTTCCTTCCTTCCTTCCTTTCCCTCCCTCCCTCCCTCCCTCCCTCCCTTCCCTCCCTCCCTCCCTCCCTCCGTCCCTCCCTCCCTCCCTCCCTCCCTCCTTCCCTCCTTCCCTCCTTCCCTCCTTCCCTCCTTCCCTCCTTCCTTCCTTCCTTCCTTCCTTCCTTCCTTCCTTCCTTCCTTCCTTCCTTCCTTCCTTCCTTCCTTCCTTCCTTCCCTCATTCATTAAATCATATTCTTTGAGCACTTACTTTGTGCAGAGCACTACTAAGCCCTTGAAAAGTACTGTTCAGCAATAAAGAGAGACAATCCCTGCCCACAATGGGATTGCAGTCTAGAAGGGGGGAGACAGACATCAAAACAAGTAAACGGGCATTATTATAATATTTATTCTATGAGAGATAGTTCAGGCTAGAATAGATCAACAAATCTAACCTCGTTCTCTAGACATATGGATATCTCGAATTATAAACCTATCCAAGGAGAATGATGCTACTACCTGCTTTGGTAGCACCTTTTGTATCCTTGCAGACTGAAATTTTTCCCTTAGCATCCAGCAAACAGTCCTCAACTAGTCAAAGTCATCACCTCTTGTTATTGCCCAGAGAAGGCTTGATAAATGGAGCAGTCTCTTAGAAAATCTAAAGGCAAATAAATTCTATTCTGCTCTCACCCCCTTCATGGCCCTCAACTTCTCTATTTTTAACTAAACCATCCTAGGTTCTGTAATCTTTTCTCTTGGAATTGATTTTTCATCCTGTACATTCATTAGATCCCTCTTTTCAGACATCTTCTCCATTTTCTCCATTTCTTCCTATACTTTATAGGATAGTGTAATACAAGCTAAAGAGAAATATGTGTGTGTAGGTTAGAGCCCTGAAACCTTTATCCGCTTAATCTTTTCCCATTGGAAGGATTGTCTGATACTCAAATCCTACAGGCATATATCCAAATACATAGAAGGTGGTGCAGGCTTCAAAAATATAGGCTATCTTACTTCACAGGAATGTTTTATACGAAAGATATGAACTTGGTTTCAACCTGAGGGATGAGACCACTGGATTTCTATGCCAACCCAACTCTTACGGGAGTTGGCCATTCCAACTACTGTGAAATTGTTCTGTGAAAGAGGGAAACTGGGAGAGCCCGCCAAGATTCATTCATTCAATCAATCAATCATATTTACTGAGTGCTTACTGTGTGCAGAACACTGTACTAAGGGCTTGGAAAAGTACAAATCGGCAACAGATAGAGACAAGTCCTACCCAATGACAGGCTCACAGTCTGGAAGGGGGAGACAGATCAATCCTAGGAGACTATTTCCAGTCCCTGTTTTTCAAAGAGGAATAACTGTTCTTTGCAAATGAAATGGCTGAACTAGAATTGTTTGGCTATATCTATTAAGAAACACCTAACCACTTCCCAAACTTCCAGCAATTTCTCAGGCCTTATCACTTGTTAAAAAAAATGGTACTTTAAAGTTTCTTCCTAGGCCCCTGCTTTACTTCAGTCTCAGGTTAATCCTTCCAGCCTTTTTGCAATGCCAAAGAGAATGACAGAATTTGAAAAATGTAGTATGGAAGTCAAAGAGAAATTTTGGAACCAGTTGCATGGTGGAACTTATCCATTTTTCAGAAATAAAAGCAGATTGGAAAATGTAGCAACTAATATAGAGTTGAGCCAAAATTGAAGTCAATTTTCTGGATTAGGTCTTTTAGCCATTGCTATGATCCATCTGCAGCCTTGGATCATCAAGAATCTTTATTTTCATTTTTTGCCTCCGACTATATCTTGTGTTCTCTCTCTTTCAGGTACTTCCGCCAGCTTACTGATGCATTGGAATATTTGCACAGTCAAGGCAACATACACAAGGACATTAAACCAGGCAACCTCTTCCTTACAACCAATGGGATGTTAAAAATTTCTGATTTAGGTGTAGCAGAGGTAGGTCTGTTTTCCTGGCTGCTTTCTAGTCCATGCCCAGACACAGTATTGTATTTTAATACCAACTGTATTTTTCCTTCTGCAACTGTTGGGGAAGAGAGAAAAAAATATGTGACTTATTTTTGCTGAAGATTTTCTCACTGGTTTGTGTCCCACTGCAGGCATTGAACCCATTCATTGAAGATGACACATGTCGAACTAGCCAAGGGTCACCAGCATTTCAGCCACCTGAAATAGCCAATGGCCTAGAGACCTTTTCAGGTTTTAAAATGGACATCTGGTCAGCTGGAATCACATTGTAAGTATTCAAGATAGTGAACATGAAACCCGTGTTAAGCACAACTGAATTTTCAGGGCTAATTTAATTTCAAGTTGTTCTAACCAAATTTTCCTCAGATTTTCATGTGTTTCTTTCTGGAGCTAGCTATATTGATCAGGGCTAAGGCCCACTGTAATCCATGTTTTACATTAACAAGCAACAAAATGTCTACTGCCCAGAAGACTTTCATGTATGACTGCTCACCCAGAGCCTCATCTGATCTGATCTGATCGTACTGGGGCCAGGTTCTGATTTTTTTTCATGACAGGCTCTTGTTAGTCCTTTAGTCAGTAACCGAATATCCAAAGAACTATTCCACCAATATATTTAAGTTTTACTCACATTAAGGAAATATGAGGAAGCAGCGTGGCTCAGGGAAAAGAGCACAGGCTTTGGAGTCAGAGGTCTTGGGTTCAAATCCTGGCACCGCCAATTGACAGCTGTGTGACTTTGGGCAAGTCACTTAACTTCTCTGTGCATCAGTTACCTCATCTGTAACGTCCTCACTGTACTTTGTTCTCGCCTGTCCCGCCGTCGACCCCGGCCCACATCCTCCCCCTGGCCCGGAATGTCCTCCCTCCACACATCCTCCAAGCTAGCTCTCTTCTTCTCTTCAAAGCCCTACTGAGAGCTCACCTCCTCCAAGAGGCCTTCCCAGACTGAGCCCCCTTTTTTCTCTCCTCCTTCCCATCCCCCCCGCCCTACCTCCTTCCCCTCCCCACAGCACCTGTATATATGTTTGTACAGATTTATTACTCTACTTATTTGACTTGTACATATTTACTATTCTATTTATTTTGTGAGTGATGTGCATTTAGCTTTAATTCTATTTATTCTGACGACTTGACACCTGCTCACGTGCTTTGTTTTGTCGACTGTGAGCCCGTTGTTGGGTAGGAACCGTCTCTATATGTCATCAACTTGTACTTCCCAAGCGCTTAGTACAGTGCTCTGCACACAGTAAGCGCTCAATAAATACGATTGAATGAATGAATGAATGAATAAAATGGGGATTACGACTGTGAGCCCCCCGTGGGACAAGAAGCTGATCACCTTGTAACCTCCCCCGTGCTTAGAACAACGCTTTGTACATAGTAAACACTTAATAAATGTCATTATTATTATATTGTTATTATTATGGTGATGGTCTCTCATAGACTTTTCAAAACATCACTTCCTTTCCTTTGTGTTAATGTATCTGAGAAAACTGTGTGCATTTGATAAAAATTCAAGAAGTCAAATTGGAGAGAACTTCCATGTGAATAATCAATCAGTCATTCAGTCAATCAGTGACATTTATTGAGCTCTTACATTCACACATTCATTCATGTGTGCAGAGCACTGTAGAAAGCACTTGGGAGAGTACAGTACCACAATAAACAGACACACTCTGTGCAGAACATTGTATTAAGCACTTGGGAGTATGCAGTACAACAGAGTTGTAGACACATTCCTTGCCCACAGACAGAAGAGGAGATACACAATAAAATAAATTACAGATATGTACATAAGTGCCATGGGGCTGCGGATGAGATGAACATCAAATGCTCAAGAGAAGTAGCATGGACTAGTGGAAATAGCATGGACCTGAGAGTCAGAATAGTATGTGTTCTAATCCCGGCTCTGCCACTTGTCTGCTGTGTGACCTTAGGTAAGTCATTTCTCTTCTTGGTGCCTCGGTCAACTCATCTGTAAAATGGAGATTGAGACTGTGAGCCCCACGTGGGAC